>NC_056731.1:1090259522-1090439522 GCF_019279795.1 Protopterus annectens | reverse complement strand
TATCCCTCCATGTGAAGGGAGTGTAAGTATCAGTCCAGTTTAACTCTTTCCAACTGTATATATATATATATATATATATATATATATATATATATATATATACATGAATTAATTTTAGAGAACATATGCTTTGATTTCTCTTTGTTTATAATCCTCATCCACAGGTAAGTATGTTTTTCTTTTTCCATCCTGTTGTTTGTTTGAAAGTCTTCATGTTTTGCTGTTTTTTTTCATTACACTTTACAAATGTACTGTTTCATTGTTAGAGACTGTCATTATGGGGGTGGATTTGTAGACGATGGGATGTGTAGCTCATATCTAGACTATGTTAAAAACACTGCTTCGCTAATGATAAGGTTAAGGAGGCTCCTCAGGAATGTGAATGGGTGCTGTCATGAGAGGTTAACACTGAGTTGCCATTGTGCTATAGCCTACATGATGCCGCTGAGATACTTGATAGTGACAACTAAGTACTACATGAGTGGGACCTCATGATGCAGAAGTTCACTGATGTCCAAAATGGTGACTTGAGGAGGTTTCTACATCCACTGATGCTGGAGCTGACTGGGCCACCCATGCTGCATGTCTAACATGATCTCCACATATGTGGGCCTGACCTCTGCTTTGCTCAACTGTGTCTGAGATGTGTGAATGGTAAGTCCTCCTCACAAGTGCATACAGAGAGGCTGACATGGATGCTGTGTTTGCAACCATGATCTAAAGGAGAATTATCATGGTATTGCCCCTCCCTTATCGATGTTGTGTTTGCAACCATGATCTAAATGAGAATTATCATGGTATTGCCCCTGGCCTTGACTCTTTACATATATTGGTGACTATCCTCTCATATACCTTTTCTCACTCCCACCATCTCCACCTGACTCTCCGTAACAATAAACTGTGCCAGGACAATGTGCAAACATTTGCTGCTGAACAGACAATGCCTTATATATCTTTGGAGCTGGCTGTGATCATCACTTCACCTGACACTCCACTGGGCAAACTGAATTGTGGGTATTCCAACCTCCAACATTTTTCTGTCCTCTTCCAGTAGTTCCACATGTAGATGTGAGGGAGAAAATGGGCTTTGTGTGGATTCCACCCCATCTGCTAAAGTCATATGCCCATGGTACAGAACCTGTGGCCCAGCAACAGTTCTGTTGCTGTTATGAGCCTTTATATTAGGGTGATATCCTTGCTGGCATACTTAGCAAATCTCTGCCACTGTTCCTGGTCTGTGACATTGAAATGACAGTAAAGGCATCATAGTCATCTGCCACATGGCAGTCAACATCACCTGTCATCCTGCATCATAGTCTACCAGTGATGTTGCAGTTGCTGACATCCTTGTGAGCATATGACAAGCACTTTACTAGTATATGCTATAGGACCCATGCATTTGCATGTGCATATCCCTGTACAATAAGTTGTTCAGTTAAAAAGAAGGAAATTGATGCATACCATGTGATGCTTCTGTGTGTTCAAAGACAATTTGGATGTACCTCCTGGAGAGATATTAAAATAGGTATGCACTAACAGAACCTGATTACAAATAAATTAGCTGTCCTAGTGCCTCAAATGTGAATTGAAAATACTGACCTGTTCTGCCACCTGTAGACACACATTGTGGGCAGGCAAAACTGCCACTTTGAATAGTACCAATACATTTGTAATTGTCACCATAATCATCATGATGAATGAGTATCAAATAATTCTTATCAGATGTCATAATCTGCCTTAAGGCAAGACCACAAAAATGGCATTACGAGCAACAGCATCCTGATGTGCTTCTATAACATTTACCCCGGGATTCAGTAAACTCCGGGTAGGCTTCGCACGGACTCTACATGGAGTTTACATGTGTGCACAATGATGCGTACTGAGGAGCAGCACTAATTGCATATTCATGCTGCGCACCACATGTAAATGTAAATAAGCACATTTTCATGTATGGCAACAGTGTGTCCAGCCAGGAAGCCATGTAAAGCAACATGGATAGCAAACCTGTTTACATCATCACAGTTGGTTAGCATGTTTGCACATAATGCCACAGTGATCACCAGGGCTTAACATATAGATCCATAGGTCCCTAGATTAGTACTAGGCTAACTGCCCTTGTGAGCCATTTTAAGCCTAGCTAATTATCCCTTATGAGACTCAAACCCTGCACGTTGTGTTTGTAAGGCAAACACCTTAACCATTAGGCCACCCAGTTCTTATATCTCTCAACCTTAGTGCAAAAAATCTGGACAAAGCCCAACATAATGGGGGGGGGTAGTGACCCAGAAATAGGGACAGAGTTTACATATTTGTTCTTCTAAACTTAGAAATGTGCTAGAATAAAAAAATTCTTGTTAAGATACATTTTCTGAAGGATTTAAAGGCTGAAATGTAAATGTATATAATTATTTAGTGACATCAGTCCTGAGATCATCCCAGAGATATGGTAGAAAACCACAAATTTTATAAGGAATAGACCAAAAGATATAAAGGAAAATCTGGGCATTCTACAAAAATTTTGACAGTTGAGTGGTATGTATATGGTCCAAACACAGTACAGGACAGTGTATACAGCGTGGAATATTGTGAAATCCCATTCCTGGCATTCTGTACAAAAGTTGTGCAAATGATCTGTAAGAGCACATGGTCTGCCATGTAAAACAAATGCTCAAGGTAAGTGTGTTTATTCAATAGGGAAACACAGATGAATTGTAGGACTGAACACAGGGAAAGAAGACAGGTGAAACAATCTAATGTATAGCAGAAGAGGTAATGTCAATGGAAGACATTTATAGCAGCAACACCAATCGCATATTAATATCTTACAGTATGGACTGCAAAGTGAAAATGTGTATTTTGTGACTGTTCACACAAGCTGAGATAACAATGGGCAAGATGTCTGTGTGAGATAAGGATCATTTCATGAACAATGCAGAGAACCTCTATCAAGGGTGTTATATACAATTGTGGCGGGGTGTATATTGTGAAGCTGTGCAAACTGATTTGCCTGAATATGAGTGTAATCTCAGCAGAGGTCTCCACCAAGTGGGACACAGGTAAAGGCTCATGGACAACATTAGAAGAAGCATGCACACTTACGGACAATATCAGAATAATACCATCAGTAATCCCATGTCTCTGACATAACATACGTGATTTACAGTGATCACAGATGGTTCTACACAAACACACTTGTACAGCTATTAAAACATGTCTGCACTCTATGAGGACAATCATGCACACTGTCCTGACACTGTAATATCTGCTGGAGGTGTTAGGAGGGACACTGCTATACTTGTCTGTGACAATATGCTCAACACAGGCTAGTTGACTGGTATGCATGGGGGAATATATACATATATATATATATATATATATATATATATATATATATATATATATATATATATGTTGAATGTGTTTTTTATTTCTAGAAGAACAAGAAGAAGAAGCAGAAACTCCTTTTGTTTCACAGCTCACTTTTTGTTGAACAAACGTTTGTATTTCTTCCTTAGCATGTACTTCATCAAAAAAATGTTTTTGTTTCTCTAAGGAAAAATATTTTGAAGATAGCTGAGTACAGGAGTTTGAATCTCATGACTGCTTCTCGACATTCCCTAAATAATGGAATAAATGTATTCCTGTTCTGCCTGGTGAACAATGAGTAGTCATTCTCCACAAACATACTGCTGTCTCCCACTTTTAGTACTTTGTCCTTCTGCCACGGTTTTGTCAGAATCAACTCTTTCTGCTGGTAAGATTGCATTTTTAATATTAAAGGTCTAGGTTGTTTTCTTATAGCCTGGTTTGGAGCATCTACACAATGTGTCCTTTCAGTTAACAATTCCTGTTGTGGAATACTAGTCCAGTTGCTTATTTGTGTTTTCATGAAATTAATACAGTTTGTTCCTTCCAGCTTCTTAGGTACAGCAGAAAATCTAAGGTTTTCCCTACATGTTCCGTCCTCTAATTCTATTAGGTTTTGAGACATCTCTTCTTGTGCATTCTCATATTCAGCCAGGCTTTTCTTTATTTTGACCTCTTAAGTTTTGCAGTTTTATCACCTGATCTGAGCATCTGTTTATAGCTTCTTCCATTTTTTCAGCCTTTTATTGCTTGAGTTGATATACTCAGTGTTTCATTTATTTTAGTCAGGTCTGTATGCAATTGCTTTATACCTTCCTCAATGTTACTGGAAGTCATGTCTGGAGCTTGCACTTCTTTTTGCTGAACAGCTGCAGTACTTTTCCCAGTCATGTTTTTGTCGCCTTTTATAGCTGATTTTCCTTCAGGTCCTCTATATTTCTTTTTTCTTGGCATCCAGGCAGTGCACTTAACTAGTCAGTTGCTGAAATTTACTCATCAATCCAGGTCCACTGGCTTTCTCTGTTAAGTTATGCGAACCATGGCTTTTGCTGTAGCAGGCAACTGAATAAATGTCAGGAAAATCCTACTAGGACAGCTGAACTTTATTTGGGGTAAAGCAGAGTCTTTTTAATTGAAGGCAGGTGTGTACCCAAGAAGACTGAATCCTATAAGTAAATCAAAAGGTGCTTCAACAAAGTATTAGTTTAAGGGTGCGCACACTTGTGCAACCAGCTTATTGTACGTTTTTTTATTTTTTATATCCCCCCCCCTAACAGATTTGTTTGTTTTTCAATTGAATTGTACAGGTTATAGGTCACATTAAAGGTGGGAAAAGTTTTGAAATTATTTATTGTGGTCTAATTTTTTTATATCACAAAAGCCTGGCATTTTAACACGGGTGTGTACACTTTTTATATCCACTGTACATGAACTCGAACTCCCACACCGATACCATACTAAAAGGACACAAGGCCTAAACAACATGTCGTACATGATTAGATTCAAAGCCCTGTCACCATACTCTGTATCATAGAGATCAAGAAGTAATCTGAGTCTGGCATACAAGCCATTTTCTGACCCTGTACTGACAGATTTACTGCACAACAGGAAGTCAGCATTAGAAATACTCAGTCTAGGGATCTAAACCTCTTCTGAAACATCACTAGAACAGTTTGGAGGGACAGGTATATCACACAGAGGATACTGCTGCTCTGGAACAGACTCCCTTTTCTTATAAAACAAAGTTCATCCCTGTCCATATTGAAGCACAATCTGAATCTGTTTATGGGAAACAGAAAATGTACACTACTACTGACCCTGTAGTACTAATGGACAGAGACAGCTCCCAAATGCTTTATCCCATGCATGGGTTCATTAAATTATCTGTGGTATGGTAACTGTTATTCACATTAGGGGTGATTATATAATTATTGACAACGGGATGGGTAAGGTCAATCTGTAGCCAAATGGGATATGTTAATCTGTGCACAAAAAAGGAAACTGGCTAGGCTTAAAAATTGCCTATTAAGGCAGCTAGCCTAGTACTTCATTATGAACCTATGAACCTATGCATATATATATATATATATATATATATATATATATATATATATATATATATATATGGAGCACAATCCAAACTGTCATAAATGTTACCCATGCCATTAATGTTATCAAATAGCTATGCATGTACTGTGTGCATCACCA
Source organism: Protopterus annectens (assembly GCF_019279795.1). Lineage (NCBI taxonomy): Eukaryota > Metazoa > Chordata > Ceratodontiformes > Protopteridae > Protopterus > Protopterus annectens. Next base: position 1,090,433,948 of record NC_056731.1, on the reverse strand, counting down.
GAACAGGTATCACACATGCATCTTGTGTAACAACTTGATGGGGGTTCCGCAACATCAGACAGTAATGCTTATAACACAAAATACCTATATATGGACAATATGATGTGTGAAAGCTCATTGTGGCAAAGGTGGTATACTTCAGTTACACATCACTGGAAAACATGTAGTGAGGTACATGAAGAAGGGTGCATTGTACTTAGTTATTGGTGTGATGAAGGATGTGAACTATAGATGTATTATGACCTGTGATGTGGATGTCCTGCACATACTTAGTAGTTATGTTACATGCAAGGGAGTAGTCTGCACTGTGGCCACATATTGGCAGACATTCCACATATTATCTACCACAAGACAAAGGTCACATGTCTATTGGTTGGATTATAGAGGGTGACATCTGCATTTTACTTGAGTTATGTATTTGTTTTAATGGTGCAAAAAAATCTCTCCATGTTTTTGTGTCATTGCAGGTGTTGTCATGGCAGTGGTAGCAGTCTTTGGTGCGTGTTGATACTGTCTGTATTGTACTAATTTCACAGTTGGAGTCAATGATTGCCCACAATCTGTAGTCCTTCTGACAGCTGTTTGGACACAGGATGTGTATTTCATTTCTGATGTATGTGACTTAAATAATGGACAAGAAAGGGCCTAGCAGAAAACCCTGATGTATGGACCTGATCACTGGACCTGAGATATAGGTCACTTCACACATTTCAACATATATAGATGCCACGTATGTGATACAGTGGTCTCCCATTTGGTGATATAAGTGTTTATGGCCACATCTGACACTGTTGAGTGAACACTTCAGTGCAGATTTGTGTCAAATGCCTTGGGCTTGTCAAATTCAAAATTATGATAGTGTTGTGATCATGCATGCCCTTGATGACCTCTTTGAGGACATCTACCAGATGTAACAGACATGATGTAGCATTAACATCTCACACAGGATTGTTGCACACACCAAGGATATTACTAGTGCCCATTTAGTAAAGGCCCATGATGACATGTCGGTCTACCTCACAGATGATGAGAATCGGGATGTGTCTATACATGCCTGCATTGGGTGCTGTCCCTCCCTAACTCACATAGATGCATGTTGATATACACCCCTTACATAAGAACATGGTATGTATAGGAGGGTGTCTTGAAATGTGTATTCAACCATGTCAGGAAAGTGTATGTGCTGAGTCACGCAATAGGTATTTTGTGATGTTGCCACAGCTCATTGATTCTGTGTGATAAGCCTGGATGAAGGTGAGATAGTACATACTGTCAATCCTGATCTGGCCTAGGGTTTAGACACAATCCCCCATGCAGATATCATTGAGAAACTCTCCCAGCTGGAGATTAACCCTTACATCACTAGGCGGGTAACCAATTGGCTTACAGACACAATACATACTGTGAAAGCTGATGGATCAACTTGTACTAGTAGAGCTGCCACCACTGGCATACCACAGGGATCTGTGCTTGGCCATTTATTGTTTGGAATCTATTTCTCAACAGTTCAGACTAAAGTATATGGCCTTTGGCTTAACGCTTTTGCTGGCTCTTGCATATGGTGCAATCATTGAGTCCACCTGTGATGATAACATACTACATGAGGGGCTAACACAGACAAATGAGTGGTGACAAAGCCACACAGTCTACAAAAAAATGCAAAAATGTGTCTTTATTTTGCCCTTCTGCAAAGTGGAATTCCCTGCTAATTGCAGCATTGACAGCAGTCCCACTGTGCTGAAACCCAGAGATGCAATTACTGGGAGCACACACAGATCGCAATCTGAACCTTGACCTCAAAGTGCCCACACTGGTATTGAAAGCCTATGTTGTGCACATTATAAGTCATGCCATCGTATTCAGGTTTGAGGATTATATTACAGCACTGTACTCGAATGTCATTAGAATACTAATAGATTATAATGCTCTGTTTTGCATGTACCTCACCAGACACATGCAGCAGCTGGAGAGACCACAGGGGTTTCTCACCAGGAAAAAACAGCACCTAAAAACATGTCATGATGTATATGGATGGACAAAAGCCATGTCACTGTAATCTGTATCGTATAGAATGAGGTGGCTTCTGCTTGGCCCCCAAGCCAGTATCTGACCCTGCCCTGGTGGGAATAGTGCACATCCAGCAATCAGATATAGCTGATGACATCAGCAGTGTCTGGTGAAAAGAATATGGTAATAACTGTGGCCTACATGCTGATGTAAATGGATCTCTGTAATGTCAAGCAAGCGCACGCACACACACACACACACACACACACACACACACACACACACACACACACACACACACACACACACACACACACACACACACACACACACACACACACACCTCAGTTGACTGTAGTGAGAACAGAACCCCTACCTATCTAAGTACACAGACTACAGAACTTTGCATTTAGGGCAAGTACCACAGTTCAAGTTGATTTTGACTGTCTCAGACAACACTTTATAGCTGATGACATCAGCAATGTCTGGTGAGTTGAATATGGTAACAACAGTGCCCCACATGCTGGTGTGAAAGGCTCTCTGTGATGTTAAGCAAGTGCACAAACACACACATACCCTAGTTGACTTCAGTGAGAACAGAACCCCTATCTACGTACATAAACTGCAGAACCTTGTGTTTAAGGCAAGCACCACAACTCAAGTCTGACTTCTATAAGGCTGCAGGACAATTTATAGTGGATGGCATCAGCAGTGCATGTTGGAGCGATGATTTTGGGAGGCCAGCATGAAATGGGTGTGTAGACATGCGCAAGTGTAAAAATGCTGTCAGTTCATGGGTTTGGAGTGATAATTGTAGGAGACACATTATGCACTTCTGGCTAGACACACACACACACACACACACACACACACACACACACACACACACACACACACACACACACACACACATACAGTTGACTGCAGTGAGAACGGAACACCCTACCTATCTAAGTACACAGACTGCAGAGTTCAGTACTTTATGCAAGCACCATTGCAGAAGTCTAACTTTTACAATGCTGCCGGACAAATTATAGTGGATAACAACAGCACTGGATGTAGGAGAGAAGATGCTGAGAGACCTGCATAGGTTCATAGCTTCATGGGTTCATAGGATATTACTAGGTTAATGGCCCTAGGGCCTTTGCAAGCCTAGCTGTGTAAAAACCCAAATACCCTTATTGAGCATAGTTAAATGGTCATTGTTAGAGTGATTTTGTGATCAGCACCGACTGCCCCTGTCCATGAGGGACATAGGTGGCACCCCTGGTGTGAATTTATGATCACCTATCCAGTTGTCAAGGTTACACATGAATAGGGTCATTGAGGAGCATAGCTTCACATGCAGTAGGAGCCTATTCCAGAAGAGCAGCAATTGCTGGGAGATATCTCTCTCTCTACAACATGTTCTGTTTATGTCACAGGCTAGGTTGAGATCCATGGAACAAGTTATTATCCCATTTGATTTGCAAATGTCCAGCATTTCCAGTAGGGCACGGTCTGAGACTGCTCTGTATGCTAGGCACAGGTCACCTCTCAGCAGCCTGAATGATACTGAGTACAGTGCAAGGCTTTCAGTCTTTCCACATGTCATGTTTTGGAGGCCCTGGATTCTTCTGGTCAGAAGCATCTGTTGTTTCTCCAGTTGCTGTAGGTGTTTGATGAGGTACACACAGAAGGGAGCATTGTACTCAATTAGTGGTCTGATAAGGGTAGAGTACAGTGGAGCTATGCCTTCCCAGATCTTGGATGTGATGTTCTTATTTATGAGGTGCACAATGTAGAATGTGTATCTTACCACCTATGGACACATAGTGATTGAAGTTTAGATTGCTAACAACCTGTGTACCCAAGTCTCACACCACTGAGTTTGAACTTAAAGGGGTGCTATGTATATCATAATTATCAGGGGTACTTCTTTTCCAAAGGGGACAATGAGGCATTTTTTGCACTAAGTTTAATTCCATGAGTTTGGCACCAATCAGTTGTCTGTGTCAGCCTTCACTGTAATATGTTAACTTTGTTGGGGGACTCTTTAGGATTGCACCCAGTCTACAGTCATCTGAAAACCTGGAAAGCCACAAGCCATCTACCTTTATTTGGCCTTCATAAAAATAGTTTCCAAACAGTAGAGTGCCCAGCTCAGATCCTTGTGATACTCTACTGGTAACTGGTCAACTGGTGGAGGTGGACTCCCCAACTTTGACAGTGTGCATTCTGATGGTAAGCCAGTTGGCTACCCATCTAGTAAATGTATGGTTAATTCACAGATGGGTGATTTTCTCTGTGATATCTGAATGGGGGATTGTTTTAAAGGCCTTAGCTATATCAACATAGGCGTCATGGCCTGTTTTCCCTCATCCAGGGCTTTGGGGACATTATCAAAGTAGTCCATTAAGTTTAGTAAGCAAGATCTACTCTTGACAAAACCAAACTGCATCAGTCAAGAGGGCTGAAGTTAACCTATGTCCCTGTAAATAAGGTCCATGATGATTCTTTCCATAGCCTTTCGGAAAAGGCTTGTTTGGCTTATGGGTTAATAGTTCCAGGGTCAGTTGATGGATGTGTAGGCATGTTAAACTGTGAAGATAGTTCTAGTTCTGCATGTTACCAGATTGATGTGCATTGCATATCACACAACAATTTGATATTAATTTATGTAGTGTAGTTGATGTATTTGTGAACAAGTACTGAGACACCACGTTGCAGCACATGGGGATAGGCAAGACATGGCTGGATTGTAAATATGTGAAATATTATTAGATAGGGCTTTCATTTTGTTACATTTCCACATGTACTTTCATGGCATAAAGAATACATTAACAGTAAATGGCACTAATACATGCCGATATTTACTTTGCATAGTGTAGTAATGAGCAGCAGGTTTGTGCAATGGTTGGCAAAGTGTTTGGTATGTGAGATACACATTTCCATTTCTTTACCTATTTACACGTAGTTAAACAGTGTGCATATGCTAGCCACACTGCTAAAAGCCTGAGTGTTAGTATTAAAACACACATGCTGCCTAGCTAAATCTGTGGCAGCATGTATAAATGCATTAATACATGTATTTCTGAGCCCAGATTATACTGGGTTTGAATTCAGGTGTATCAAATATGTTTAAATAAACAGCGATAATGCAATGACATTAATTCTTTATAGTACATGTATTGCTGTGTATTGGCATAGTGCAGTGGGTTTAAGCAGCATTGATAGGTGGTAACCACAGCATTGTAGAGTCACTCACCATCTCTTGACATTGGTGCATGATGGCAAACTCCGCGCAAACATGGAGGCCAAAAAGTGAAGGGATGCATTGCTTTTACTTGTACTCTTGTGTGCTGTGCATGATTCTAATTTTTGACCAGATTATAGGTGTGAAAATGGGGTAGAGAGGAAAGTGGTGAAATAGGGAGCAAGCTGGGGAAAGAATAAAGGGAAAGCAATACAGGAATTTACAGGAGGTAGGTAGGTAAGAATTATAACTACCCATTACTTCAGAAGTGAAAACTAATAATATGTGCAGAATAGTAGCTGAATTTGGACTGTCAACTCCAGACCTCCAGAGAGATAGGGTTGACAACAACGTAATTATGTTGTATAGCTAATTGGACCAAATCAAGTGAGTCAAGAAGACACGTGTGAAATGGAGAGGTATATACGGGACGATATTTTTTTTTCTTCTCTTTTCTTTTTTTTTTTTTTTTTGTGGGACAGATGCCCATTTTTTTTCAATTCAGTAAGAGAGGAATGCTGAGTAAGGGATGTAGGTATTTCTGTGTCAGGTAAGTCGGGTAGGTTATGAAGCAAATGCAAACCAATAAGACAAGACAGAGAGATGTTGAGGGACACAAAAGGTTGTGGGAAACCATGATTGGGATGGGGGGGGCAACACCAGCTCCAGCTTGTCTAACATGGAGACAGTAAGAAATGAGTCCTCACCCACTAAACTGTCATCACTGTCCCCTTACACCAATAAAAGATGGAGTGCTTGATGTCTTCTCTTATGTACGATGAAGGAGACCAGCTTCTCCATCTGGCATAGGAGTACACAAATGGTGCACTGCATGACCCTTAGCATCAACCCTGGCATCTCCGTCAGGTGATGAAATCCCCTCCTCTGTCACTATTCCCACAGAGTACCACAGTACCAGCTGCAGGTAGTACAGGGGCAGTAGAGGCAGTACTGTTAGGTTGGTTCCTATACGTCCTTGGCATCGTTGCTGCAGCTGGTGGAGCGGGGGCAGGCTGATCCATTGGGGCTGGCCTACCTTACTGTGCTGTGTAGTATTTAGTGATTTTGCACACTTGGATGACATGGAGACATTTTAACAACACATAATAGCAAATAAAAGAAAAAAGAGATAAGGGTGGGGGTGTGAGAAAAAAGAGATAAAACTTGTACCATCATATGTGGCATACAATGCATCAACACAATTATACAACTACTTTATTTGAAGTATTACATTTAACTATGCATCAGAAAAAATAAGCACTATAACTACAGATTGCTGAAAGTAATAATTGAAAATGTGCATATAATGCACATATGCATGTTCCAGTTATACAGATTACAGTTAACAGCACCTCATTTATGCCACTTGTATAGAGTTTAATTTAATGCAAATATTATAAAAGAAATGGCAGCATTGTATAGCTGTAAATGGTGGTATTTAAACCAACAACCTCTGACTACAGTCTTATATATGACTCCTAAAGCTGGGTTGTGCTACAGACTAATGCATGCATACTTGCTTTTATGGTTAGGATCTGCATGCTCAATTTGATACAACTGTATAAAACTCCCCAAAAATCTATCTTTAACTTTTAAAGCTATAATAATCCTTCTCTTGTGCTGCATACATGCCACTTGCTTCCCTCAGTCTCTCCATTGGAGCAACATGACCCCGTCTATTGAACTCTAGTTCTGCATTAGGTTGGAAAAGAACAGAAGGGCATTATGCATACCAGTCTTGCCAATATTTAGCTTTTTCAGTATTATAAATACTCTCTTATTTTCATACTTACACAGTTGTGGGATGTCCACAGTTTCAAATTCAGTCAACCAATGGTTAAAAGTATCCCTTTTGCACCTCTGTAAATCATTAAAATCATGCCTACACTGTTACCCAGTGGTGGAATGCCAATAGCACTGGATACAGCCTAAACCAAACTACTCCACGCCTCAGACTTGTACCAGGAGCCAGAATAGTTCCCCCTTCAGAAACCTTTGGCTATGGCACTTTACCAGGAGTCCAATAAATATCCTGAACTCCTGGACACCCCACTTCTGTGACCTAAACTGGCCAGCTTCCCCATAAACTCCAGACATGTCTAATACCCAGACTAGAGCAATGGCTACTAATGTTCTTGTGCCAATTCCAGTTATCGCATTTACTGGAAGTGCACAAACCTGAGCAATGATGCCAACCACCTTTGCATGATGTTAAGCAGAGAGCAGCAGTGCCAAGCAGAATATTTGAAATAGGAAGGTTAATCAGACACTTGAATTTAGTTTGAGGGGTGTCAGCTGATATAGCTTGGAAATATATATTGAAAATTGGAAGATAACTGTTAGTTAAGTTTGCAGATATGCACCGGGGACATAAATGTCATGGCTTTATACACTGAAAAAATTGATTTTTAAAGTGCATGATTCAAACCTAGGCATAAGGGACAAAAGAATTTCTTCCACAGCATTGATTTTACATCTTTGTAACAGAAGAAGTGCTGCTCAGACATAGTCAGGAATCATTTAAAAATACAGCTGACAGTTTGAGATGTTATGCATGTGTGTGACCTAACAAGTTTCATGCATGTAGATCCAGATGTGTATGTGTCTTATGCAATTGTGAAGGCCATGCAAGTCCAGATAGCAGAATTATACTTACATGATTATAGTAGGCAGAATACCCTCATTCATACATCTGAAAACACAGTAAGGGCGTACTATCTCTCATGCAAATAACTCTTATCAGCTCCACTATCTAAAGTATTATAAGTGAGAGTGAATACAATGGAAAGTGGAACGACAGTAAAATGTCTGGAATTTCCTGTATTAGGACGCAGGACTCTGTGTATGGCAGTCCTACACTTACATTTGCTGCTAGAAGAATGTTGAAATAACACATCTATTTTCAGTTTATTGCTATAAACTGCACTGTCACAACAGTAAAAATAGGTTGCATGCCATGGATTATAACCCAGGACCATTTGTATTCCAGCCCTATATCTACACCTATTGCCACAGGACAAGTTACATGACATTTTCATAATTTCCTACTCTTTCTTAAGCCCTCTGTGTTAACTGTCATACAACACCACTTAGCGTGTTTGTGCGGTGCCAAACATAATTAATTGAATACATCCATTTTCAGTTATTGGCTGTCTGTGTCTTGTCTGTAGGTATTTGATGACTGCAGGTGTTGGTGAACCTTGCTGACCAATGTGCAAAGTGTTGCACAATGGAAAGTGAAAATTGTAACAATGTATTCTTTTTGACCTTTGCACTTTTACAGACACCCTTTTTGCAGGTGTTCTGCAGGTGGTCTGTCTGCTGCCTGTGTGGGCCACTAGTCTGGGTTACGCACTGCTAAAAGTCATACAAACAAGATAAGCACAGCCAAACCTGACATTCAGTTTCTCTGTTTCCCTTGTTTGCACCAAACCACAAATCACACAAACACTGGCAAAAAAAATAATAAATAAATAATACAAGGGAAAAGTAGATGAAATGAAGAAAAGCAATCTATGAAATAAAGACTACAAAATGTCTGTTAGTGCACATGAAATATTTCTACATAGATCTGGATGTCAGCTCTCACTCCAATGAACATTCAGAACACAGTAAGGGTGCTTTATCCCACTTTACCACACAAACAGCTTTGCAGCAGTGAACTGAAATCATTCTGCATACAACCAACTGCAACATCATCAACATTAGTAAAAAAACCCAAAAGAGTTATTTGGACATTTATTAATTTCAGATGTAGTGCACTGAGTGATCACACAACCATTTATGACTATTGCTTGCAAAAAATGCAGCTCTATCTTACCTCTCTGTGTTTGTTGCTCATTCTTGTCTTGTCTGACCAGTATTCTGAGACATGCAGTTATAAGGCATTCTATATCATTCTCCTTAAAATATGTGAGGATATTAAATGGCAATAATATACAGTTGTCAACAAATTAAGGGGTTAGTTGGATGATAATGTACAAAACCTGTAAATTGTATGCTGCTTACTTACATTTCCACCCTTGATAACATTTCTTCTAATCACTTTGCAAGTGTAACCTGACACACCCACTGGAGGTAGGCAGTCTGCATTGCTGTTCTGTTTTCCTTATTCCTACCAGTAATCATTCACAGTTTCAATCCATAGGAAACAAACACTAAGGAAGTGCCTGCACTATGTTTAATCTGCTGCACAGAGCCAAGTATTTGGGATTCAACAATTGTAATGAGCTCACACCTCATTTGCATCTTCACTATGCTAACAGCAATAAATCTATCCATAAAAAGACAACCATGTAGTAGGGAACCTGACGGCAAGGAGACTTGTTTATGTGGAAAACATAGAAGAGGCTATTACTTTGGGATATATCTGCACAGAAGACTACTGAACTGGAGAAGGTATGCTTGCACTTTTCAGCTATATACTACAGATGCTGAAATGTCATTAAGAAAAATCTGTTTCATATTTATATATAAATTAATTAGCAAATGCTACTGTTATCTGTATGCATTACACTGAAGTACACTGATGATATGGGCATGTTTGTCAGGACATTTCACGGATATACATGACTAGCAATAGCTTAAAATGGAATGTTTTTTGTTAAATCAGCATGTTTCAGGGACAGTCCATTTGATAGCACTTTTAACATTTTGCTGATGGTTTGTTTGCAAAATTTGTCATTTCCCTGTTCTTTTTTTTTTTGGGGGGGGAGCAAAACTGCATTTCTGTTTTGGTATAAACAAGGATATACTGCTATTGTTACCCTCCCTTGTTTTGCATCCAGCCTTGCTTTTTGTGTTAATTTAATATGTTACAACCACACAATTCCTGTTGTTCATATTTCAAATATCTAGTCTGTTTTAATCTTCTCTGGTGGATAATACTGAAATGCTACCTTTTTCCTGTTTTATCTGGGAACAGGCATTTTTTAGTTATGTGCATTATCTTTCTGTTGTGTTTTAGGAGACTTAAGACTATGGTACCTCGGTGTCTCAATCCCCAAAAAACACCTTTCCGTGACCTTGAGAATCAAGACACTGTGGAAGATTTTAGGAGACCTGGTGTGCTTCTGCTTGACAGGGATCATGGAGAATGTAAATTTGGGATTAGATAGTTGCAGATGTGAATGTAGTAGGTAGACACAGCAGGACATGTGATCAGGTGTGCCATATATCTACTGATATGATCTCATCTGCACAGAGGAAAGCAGCTGCAGTGGCAAGTGATCAGATGGGTATCGGAGAGAGGGCTGCTATAGAGCCACCATTAACAGCCATTGAAGAGTTCTTGTCCACTGTCAGGGATCCAGACAGCTCCCAGGAAAGTGCAGAACAGCATGTCCTTGACATTGGTACTATTGTTTCAGGGGCAGAAACTATGTCCCAGGACGATCTTCCAGGTAGGGTTATGTATCTCAATTGTTAAATACTCTTCTATAATAAAATATTTACATTGATATGTTAGATCTGTTTAACAAAAAAATTGTTGGGGGGGGGATTGTAGTTTGCTACAGTTAACAACACATTCTGATTGATTACATGTGGGTTTAGGTTGGGCTTGTCATCAATGTTCTTGCTGAAAGTACATATAATGGACATATAATGGGAAAAAAGTTTTACTCCCTGTGTTACTGTTAATTTTGATTATGTTGTCCTTATTTTTTGCTTAACATCTTCCAAGACCATCTAGAATAGGGAGCCTACAATCATTTGCATTTGGCAAGCCAAGCATTTTTATGTCAGTATTGATGAGCAGTTCAAAGAAATATTTAGTTTGTGTTGTTGATGTCATGACTGTTGTGTATATTGCTTTACTGTATGTAATAGAGGCACCACTGTTAGTTTGTTAGCATATATTGGACAATAGTAGTGTAGGTATTAATTGTTTGTTGCTTATTACCACCGGTGATCCTGACAGTGGAAGTGTTGGACTTTTACCACCTGATGCCAGAGTATCAGCAGACTCTGATGATGATGGTGGTCAAAGAGAAGCACAGTTGGGGGGTACAGAGGTTGAATCTGACACTGACGTTGACATACAGCCATTCCCTGTAATTCTGTCAGACACATCCAGTAGGCCTATTCCTACCCATTTCAGTGAGCCTTCAGATATTGTATAGGTGGAGGATGAGGCATTTGATCAGGGAAGTTTAGTTACTTTGGCTTCAGTGCCTGTTGATTCTGGCTGTAGCCAAATTGTGGGTGAGGTGCCATGCTGTTAGGAGTTCTCAGAGGAGGCCTGCTGTCCATCCTCCACCTGATCCAGGTGTCTGTTCCATTGCCACTCAATGTATGTTTAGGGCCATCATGTAGGCACAGGCACATTCCCATAGGTCCTTCAGAGAAATGTTTAGGGTTGTAGGTGTGGCATAGGCTGACATGCATGACTGTCTCCACCTCGTTGCTGATTCAATAGATCAGATGACTGACACATTGGAATGGGCAGTGTCTGTGAAGGAAAGTCTGCTGGAGGGGAATGGCATCCTCATGGATGTAGGTCAGCCACATCATCTGCTGTTAGCCATCGTGGCCATGTCTGATCATGCTTCCATAGTGGCAGCACTTCCACTGCTCTGTCAGTGGTTGAGCTGTCCACACCCAGACATGGCAGGCCATGGGGTCATGGACAGTGACATCCTCATGAGGGGACCTCATCCAGCAGACATAAGTCACATTCAGGTAGCAGCAGTGTATCGAGCCATGGGCATGGAGATGCCAGTGCAACATCTGGCAGAGCCAGTTCTCATCGTTGGGTATGGCAGTGATGAACTGCTACTTTACCATGTACAGCTCATACTTGTAAGACATTCCAAAGCAGAGAACTGGCACAGAGCTTGACTGTGTTCATGCAGACACTCACACACCAGTTTCACCTGGAGGACCCATACAGACACACACACACACACACACACACACACACACACACACACACACACACACACACACACACTCACAAAAAGCAGTTACATGGTTCAGCTGTGAAGCTTAAAGCTCATGTCTCACTGGCCATTTGTCACTTTATCCAAATGTCTGCTTGCTTCTGTTTTTTACTCACACACACTCACTGACCTTTTGTGTCAGCCTAGGCTTCCTTCCCTCCCACACAATACCCTCTGCAAGTGATGATAACTGTGCTAGAACCCTGTTTTCTATCTTTTGGATTCTGATGTTCAGGGTGCATAGTTGACTTAGTGCTTAGTATATCTGCATTTGTGATGTTGAATTGGCAATTGTATCTTTGACTTATATTGATCTTAGAAAGTTAGACAGTTAATAACATCAAACAATTTTTGCATCAGTATTGTTAATGATCTTGTGAGGCCTGTGAAGTCTGAAACTGAAATGTGTCCCATTATTTTCTAACTTCTCTCTTTAATGACTTTCCAGTATAAACGTATCATGCTAAACTGAGGACATTCGCTGACCATCAGTACTTTTGAGAGGTATGACTTTGTGAATCTTTGATGCCTGAAGCCTTTTACTTGATAATAGATACGTATAAGCCACATAGGTCTCTGCTGGCACATGTTAAAGTGATTTCTGTACAAATCACCCACTTTTACTGATTTATACTATCAAGTAACAATATGCAAGGTTATGTCATTCATCCATATTATTATATAATGCACACCAGGTTCAACACTTACCTTGTAAATCCAGCAGTTGCAATAGATTTAGTTCAGGGCTGACTCTATCTATTGCTAGCAGTACACAGCCATTATTTGGGTCGGTAAAGGGGGTCTACTTTAGTTCACTGAATGATCATATGATCGAACGCTGTTAGTTCAAACACTAAGTGTCAAACCGGCAAAATAGCAAAAGGCCAGAACAGCGATTTTTTTTTCCCAGGGAAAGAAATCGCTGGGCCGGCTGGCCAGGTTGTGCCGTTTCCTCCACTGTAGTGTGATCTCGGAGTTGGTATATTTAAGTATGGGGGGATGTGTGGGGGTGAAGCCCCCCCACATTATTTAGTGTTTAGTGAGTTTTTTTTTTTGTTTGTTTTTTTGGGAACGGTGATTTTTTTTCCTTCGGAAAAAAAATCACTGTTCTGGTTGTTCGCTGTTTTGTGTATTCAAGATTTAGGGGTCGATAAAACAATGTTCGATCATCTGATCATTTGTTGTTATAATATAAACCCAGTAAAGGCTGTGAGTACTTCTTGGCACCAATGCTACTATATATATGTGCACAGGAGAAAGATTTTACCTCCTTAGGTGGTGAGTGAGTGTGGTATATGTTGCCTCCAAGCCAATGCAAGGGCATATTGAGCATGCCTATGTCTGCTTACATCCACAACAGCTGCTGGTTCTCCATCTGATTCTTCACTTGTGTGTGGTTGTGTTGACCTTGCCATTGGTGGTGGGATGTGTGTCACTTCCCCTTGTTGATCCTGCTGAAGCTGTTTTCTCAGGATGATGTTGTGTAGCATGGCACATACAGTGAATATTTCAGTGCATGTACATGGATTGTACTGCAGAACTGTCCCAGATGCATCTAGGCACCAAAGCTGCGGCTTCAGCAGCCCAAACACATGCTCTGTAGTATTTCTAGTTTGAGCATGTGCCCCATTATGGTGTTCTTCAGCGGGTGTGTGTGCATTTCTGATAGGTGTCATTAGCCACAGTTCCAATGCATAACCTGCATTCCCCAGTAAATGACCCTGTGGGATATCCCCACAGTGAACATCTGATACAGTTGAAAACTGTGCCAGATATGTGAGTCATGGTAACTACCTAGATTGCCAGCACACGTGTTCAAGATGATTCCTTGGCATTACATATGACTTGGCAGTTAATATAGTGGAAGTTTTTTTCTGTTTATGTAGAGCCTTCCCTGTTACCCAGATAGTGCCTTAATTTCTATATGTGTGCAGTCTATGGCACACAGTACTTCAGGGTCATATGCTACAGGGTAGAACTCCTGCATATTTGTGGTTGTCTCCTCAGGAGTACGTGGAAAATATATGTGGTCACTGGCATGTTGGAGCATAGCATTCAGGAACTGATGGAGGATCCTGGATTCTGATTCCTGTGATCCCCCCCAGCATGTTCCCTATTGGTCTCTGAAAGATACGTGTAGCTAAAATTATAAGTGCTACACATACCTTTGTCTCCACTGGTATAGGTTTCCCTTGGCTTGCCCTGGCTCTGAGTTAAGGACGACAGAGGTTGCAAAGTTCCTGTAGTGTGTCTCTATCCACCCTGTAGCACTCTAAAATTTCCATGTCATGTAGACTGTGATAAGTTAAATGCGGTCAGGAAACTCTTCTCCTTCTTGGCCTCTGTCTATTAGTAGCCTCAGCAGCATAGACTACAGCCTCATACATATGAATTAAAGCAACAGCAGCCTCTAACATTGTTTCTATGTAGATTCCTTTCTGTGGCTGTATTCCAATAGTTTTTGGAATTCACAGGGAAAACCATCACTGAGTCTACAACAATTGCTTTATTGCTTGTTGAACAGATCCTCCGTCTTGGATTGGTTGATTAGTATACAATTCAGCTGTTTATGCTGTAATTAGCATGCCAAAGTGTTTACCTTGTTTGCACAGCTCTACTTACCATGTAGAGTCACTTACTGAATCTATAACAGTGCGCTACTATGTCTGCAACATGCAACGATGCACACATGGTCTAAACAGACCAAGTAGGCTTTATTGAATCTGGTAGCTGGTCTTTTTTTACACTGAGCCATTGTATGACTCTATACTCCAGCTGCATTTCTGTCTGTCAGAAACTGATTCTATACTTTTGCATGTTCTTTCGGTCTACAATCCCCCTTTCTGAATAAGCATTTGCTGTTGGTTTTAAATGCCTCCATGTGGATGTATTTTTTTCACAGGAGTGGTGGTATTATACATTCACCTTATTCTGCTGTAACATGTTGATCCTAGGAGTAACACAGTAAGTATTAGAAGTTGTGGAAGTGCCCTACTCAAATGGTGTACCTCACATTATGTAACAGTGTCTAACACTATTATGCAATTCTGTCCATCTTTGCATCTGACATTTGTGTGTGTGTGTGTGTAAGTATCTGTTGTCTGTATGCATGTGGCTTTCTGTGTTTAAGCGGTACAGTGTGCTAAACACTTTGGACGTACATCGTGCATATGCACAGTGGTTCTGTGCAGTTTTATTGTCAGGTGACAAGGACACAGATAAACATTATTATGCTTATTGGAGCATAAAACACACACACACACACACACACACACACACACACACACACACACACACACACACACACACACAAAAAGCCTCAGGTATATAGGTTCACACTGTTGAATGCATGACAGTTGGTAATAGTGCTAATATCATACATTTCACTTGTACTCGATGCTCTTTCAGCTCTATCTTATCTGACTGGAAATGTTCTGAAAATGTCCATGCTTACATTTCTGTAATTTCAGTTTCAATGTATCTGTTTCTTTCCAACTATCTTTGAAGATACTTAGTAAACAGTAGTACACCGAATGAAGATACAGTTGTTGTTTTCACTGATTCAGATCATTTTATCACGTTCAAATTTAAGAGAAGATTTTTGACAAAGACCTCAGTGAGTCTCACTATTGCAACATACACTCTTAATTGTATGTATCTTCATGGGTCCCTATCAGATTATTGAAGTTTCAAAACTTTAAACGTCATATGGTCAGAACCATATGATCAAAGTTTTGAAACTTTGAACTTTTTGAAATGAGATTGCAGTGCAGCACAGAAGAGGAAATTTACCCTTTCCCTCAATGTAGTGCGAACTCGGAGTTGGTATATTTAATTAGCAGGGGGTGTGTGGGGTGCAGAGGGGCTTGCCCCATGCAAAATTGTTAAAAATAGAACTTCACTTTTTTATTGTTTTTTTTTTTAATGTTTAAAGTTCCAAAACTTCACTCATATGGTCTCAGCCATATGAATTTTGAAGTTTTAGAACTTCAATAATCTGATATAGATCCATCTTTACACAGACATGAATGGGTGTTTTGAGACAGAAGCATGTGCTGCTGTCTAACTCATGTACAGGCATCGCTGCACATAGCACAGCAAGTCATAACCCTGTAGCCACCACCTATAATCGCATTGCAAGAAACATGGTTCACAACCTAGCGTTCTCACATTCATAGATCTGCTGCCATTTTAATTCTTGATTTTGGACAGTGAGGATAGCTTCTGTTAGAGTCTAGGGCAGACTCCCAAGCAGTTACATGAAGGAGACAAACATTTTCCTGTACCTCTATACTACCAGGTAAACTGGTAAAGAGATAGATTGGAGGTGGCATAAGGTAGGCCTTTACAAAAATTTGATATGTGGACTGACCTAGAAGACCAGCTAACCCAGATAAGATTCCTATCTTTTGATTCTGATGCTGTCATCTTCTAAATGTTGTACTATGCAACTAAGCATTTCACTCTATTGCTACTATTTCACAAAATCATTGCCAATGTGAAGGGCACAGAAAATATATTTAACATTGGATTTTCCCTTCTTTTTTCTTTATTTGTCAAACCTGATCATTCCTGTATTCAATAATTTCAGTACTGTACACTCTGCATTAAATTTCACAGAGCAATATGCATGTTTACATTTTGATGTTCAATTTTATGCCAACTTTTCCAGGCAGTGGTGACCCATGATAAACATTTTTTTTTAGGGGAGAGGGGTCACACTCCTCTTCATACAATTTATCAGCTACTAGTGCCCAGCAGGTTTTACTATCAAGTATTTTTTTCTCAATGGATGAGCTACAGAAGAGGTGTAAAATGTTTGTGGACATAAGATCAGGGTTTAAAATTCAGGAAGTGGCTCATACCATTAGGTTCATTGACTGCCCTGTAATGTCAGCATACTGTTATTCTTTAAGCATACTCACAATGCCTAATCTGTGTTAACAATGCCCCTTTTCCCTCCCTCTCTCTCTTTGGTTTTGCAATGTGGGAAGCTTTTAAACATAAACTAAATACTTAACTCAGAAGGCTGGAGGGCCTTCTCCCTGAAACTCATAACCATTTCTCGTTTCATTTCTAATTATTTGTCATTATTTAATAATTTCCATTATGTTAACATTTATTTCATTCCCATGTTTCCTCCTTCTGCACATCCAGAACAGCCTGGGACAACTAGTTTGCAGTTACCTCTGCTGCAGGGGTACAATGTCTACCTGCTATTCATTATAGGGCTGTCCCATTGGGGAGATGTGTTAGTTCTTCTCAAGTGAGCAGCCTGAAATTTTCTCCCATGGTTGAAAATCCCCAACTGCAGGCAGTAGTGGAGGCTACAGCTGATATGGCACTGGAAAGTCAGTGGGACCCATATCACCCCCTCCTGCAGCAAGGCAACACTTGGTGAACTGTTAAGCTGTGGAAGAACAGGCTAGACCTACTCCACAATAACAGTGATGCCCGGGAAGAGCTACAACTTGTAGTCTCTGAATCTGTTTGGTAGGCCGCCATCCCCGTGTGTTCTCCTACTCTTATCATCTATGCACCACCCCTTACTTTGTGATATCCTCCCCTTGTGCATTGTCCCACATCCTCTCCACCAGTTGTCCATCCTGTCTGTCTTCTCCTTCCTTATGTAAAACCTGTCTATTGGATGACCACCTCCTGCCCCGTGTGTCTGAGTTGTCTTGTTTTATGTTGCATCTTAACCCTTATGTATTCCCTAATTGATATCCCTACCCTTCCTTCCTTATATACTTCCATTCTTCCCTAATATAGTGTAGAAAAATTAGGTCTACCCCAAAAAAGTAAATAAATAAATAATATATCATCCCTCCAACCTCTTCCTGTTTTATCCTCTTTTTGACATCCTCCTGTGTTTCCCTTGCTTTATGTTTCACTTTATTCTGCTTTACTATTTACCACCTTTTCTTGCATATAAATTACATTAACTGGTGTCCATTAACTGATACCGCCACATTAAGACTGTCTGTACAATGGGAACGCAAACAAAAACATTTTAAATGTGAGAAAAAAATTATTTAAGCTGAAAAATAAAGCTGCCTTTTCCGTAAATTTTTTCAGTGAAAATTATTTTCTCATATTTACACTGCTTAATCACAACACTTAATACTACAAATTCAGTACCATATTTAAATTGCACTGAAATAATACTGCCGTGCATGGTCTGGCTTTCAAGTGCTGTGGATTTGAATGAGACAAGGAGTTTCAGTTCAGTTTACCAGTAGTCAGGAATATGACAATCTGTTGAAAGATTGTTAACGATTAATGAGTTAATCAAAAGGGCAGAAAGGTGATGTGAAGCCTGCCAGCCCAGGTAGATAAAATTTTGTTAATAATTCTATATCATTGTAAATATTAATATGATCCACAGGCTGTAAGAAAACTGTGTTATGTGCTGAGCTTTAAAACCACAGTGCACCCTGTTGGAAGGGAGCAGAGGTGCGTATAAGCTATATGCCAATGCAAATGTATGCTTTCATATTAGAAACTGGAATATATAGAGTTAACATCAAAACTCTAAGAATAAGTAAAGAATTTTAGGATGTGTATAAAGTTAATCTCAGCTAAAAGACAGGATGGTTACAGCTGGAGTTTCTTTCTATTGTCTACAAACAGAGGTAATTTCAGGTTTCCAAGGTAATTGTTTTACAACTCCCAGTTTCTGGCAAGATTCTAAGAAAGAATTGTCAGCTTCTAAGAGATAAGTATTTTTCACAGAGACATGTTAAATTCTGTTGATATCTGTTTAGCCTGGGAACTAGATGCAAGTGTCAAATAGTGATGTAATCTAACTAACCCAGCGGTAATGTGTATTATTAATTCAAAAACTATCTCAGGGAGAAAGAGAGTGCATTTTGTATTTTGGTCTGCATCTGATAACTTCAGCAGCACTTTGTCTTGCTCTGTAAGTAAGTTATTTAGAACAGTGATTTTTCTTAGAGACAGCTAGAAATACAGTAAGATTAGCCTCGATATTTTCTGTATTTATGTGAGACTGTCCTACTGTTATTTTAAAGTATTTCCTATGATTTCTGAACTCTATTCTCACTGTGTTGAGTTAATAAGTGTTGTCTTGTGTTTTTATTATTTATTATTAAATATATTTAAACCTTTTAACTATGGCTGTTTTGT
Organism: Protopterus annectens; assembly: GCF_019279795.1. Taxonomy (NCBI): domain Eukaryota; kingdom Metazoa; phylum Chordata; order Ceratodontiformes; family Protopteridae; genus Protopterus; species Protopterus annectens. The sequence continues at coordinate 1,090,414,616 of NC_056731.1, read as the reverse complement.
TACAGATATTTAAGCTCTTAGCGTGCTTGCATGTATTTGGTGATACTCCTAAACAGCCTTCAAGTCTTAGTCACACTTACCAATTGGATAACAGTAACACTACACAGTAGAATTGGACACCCTTTGGTAAGAGTCGTTATAGTAGCTGATAGTAGTGGTTGGTGGCAGACAGTACTACTTTATAGTTTGTGCAGAAGGGGGCATAGCTAGTGAACCTGTGCCAGCCTTCCCCAGGAGTATATGTGTGTTTGTATTTAAATCAAATCTCAAAGTGTGTTGTGTCAGCTACTTGGACAGGGACACGTAGCACTGGTTGAACAGAGAGGGTGCTGGAGGTTTTGGCTTCACCAATCAGCTGAGATCTTTACTCTATAGCTGTGCCAGTGGGGAGTCTTATTGGTGTCTGGAGAGAGAAGGAGAAAGCAGTCCCAGACTGACTGTGATCTCTGGGTGCTCTTAATGGAAATTTACCTTAATGTGTGTGCCCTTGTTATCCTCCTGATGTGCACATTCCTTACTGGTGTTAGTTGTGAACTGTAAATCCCCAAAGAGACAATTATGCTACAAAAGTACTAGTAGGGGATATATACCACGTCACACAGGGAAGGAACTCTTCCCTGTAGACAATGCAAAGCATGTAAGTTCATTCACTCAGGAAATCATTTTGTACACCCCTTGAAGAATGTTGCCCTTGAGACCTCATTTTATGCTGATTGTAAAACAAAAATTTGATTTATTTTTCATATTGCATTAAGTGCTATGCCTATTATACAGGGAAGATGAATAGGCATTTTAAAGAGTGTATTTTAGAACACATGAGTGATGTGAGGAATAAGAAGTGTAGACGTGGAATCACTCGGCATGTTATTGATAAAGGATGGGCATAGTTTTAAATTTTTAGCTTTAGAAGTCCTGGCAGTTAACATTGGGGGGGGGGGGTATTTTAAGAATTTCACTGAAGAATGTGAACAAGAGTGGGTAATATGATTAGATGTAGATAAGTTCCCTGGTATCAATGAACAAACCCCATTTGAAATCTCATCCCTTGAAACATTGAGTATAGACTAGTTAAGGTTATATCAATGTATTTATTTATTTTCAGTTTGATGAATGGGGAGGTCCACTGGGCTCAAGGAGCCCATTTTCAGTGGAGGCCTGGGGAGAAAAGTTCCATAATACATGGTAAAAAATAAGCAAAAAGTAATATTACATAGTAAAACTTAGTAGAGTATAATCATAAAATAGAGGAACATACATTACATACATGCATACATACTTGATTAGAGATAAGTTATACAGAGGATCATTTGCACAGAGGAAGTAGATCATGTGTGCAAGGTTATAAAATAACAATTGTAAATCATTTGAACATTGTTATGAAACAGACATTTGTAAATACATTTTTTTCATAAAAGGGGTAAATAAAGGGGTGAATAAAGGTGGAAAGTGATTTATTTAAAATGTGTAGATTCAGGAAATTAATGAATAGAGAGAGGCAGTTAAGAAATAGAAAAAGTGGAGTGGATACATTATAGTTTAGGATACGAAGTGTTGATGTTATTTGTTAAATAGCTTCAAGATTTATGTGTTGGCAATAGAGGGACTCTTTCCCTGATGGGGGAGAGAGAGAGAGAAGACAGATAGTAAACTATTTACAATATATACATTCAAGAAAAAGTTGTTGTAAGCCGTGGTGATACAGCGGTAGCATTGTTGCCTCACAGCAAGAGGTTCTCCTGTTCGATTCTCGGCTGGAGTGCCTTCTGTGTGAAGTCTGCATGTCCTCCCCATGGTCGAGTGGCCTGCGAAAGACATGCGTGAATGGGTGTGCCTTCGCTGAAGGTTGGGCATCGGGCTGGCAACTCGGCACCATAAAAATTGACTGCCAACCATTAGCGGACTGGAGTTCCGCTGTGGCGACCGCTAACCGGGAAAAGCCAAAAAGACAAACAACAACATTCAAGAAATAGTTGTTAAATTATGTTATATTACGAGTGAAGCTGCTGATTTAGGTAATCAGTATGGAGTAGATTAATTTGCAGTAGAGTCATTAGCAGGTTAGGTGGGTTGGGTGCAACTGCATATCCAATTTTGGGCGAGGTGGGAATGGAGCTGGGTTTTAAAGTGTTCAAAGTTATCAGAAATTCTTAGAGTGGGAGGGAAAGAATTCAATTTTTTTGCTAGGGAAAAGGATAGGAAAAGCTGACCAGCGGGATGGTTTGGTTTGCGTACAAAAATTAGATCTTGGTGGGCAGATCTTAGAGTTCTTTGAGGGGTGTATGATTATAAGATGTTTGTTAGAGCTGGGCATCTAGATGGTTTAAAAATTAGTTTGTGGGCTGTAGTGAGTTGGAGATAGTTAAAGTAGTTGGGAAGTTCTAGCCAATTTAGCAGGTGGAGAGATATACAGTGGTGGGAGGAGTATTTGGATTTAGTGGCAAATTTTGCGATTTTGTTTTAACAGATTTCCAGTTTGGAAGAGGTGGAGGAAGACAGGTTAGTTAGAAGGGGAGCACTGTACAATAGTGACGGTAGTAAGTAGGTAGTGGCGAGTGTTTGTCTTGTAGAAGGAAAGAGAAAGTGGGAGTTTCTGTAATGCATGCCAAGTTTCTGATGTGTTTTCTTAATATTTAGCTGAATATGAGTATCGAATTTTAGGTGTTCGTCAATAGTAACCCGAAGAAATTTAGCAGTAGGAACAACTTCTGTGGTGGAGTTGGCATGGCTGAAATTATTCACTGAGTGTTTGTCAAGAGGGAGGGATTTTGAGGGAGAGAAAAGTAGAATTTTAGATTTGCTGGCATTTAGAGATAGGTGGTTTTGAAGCATCCAGTTTTCACCAGTTGAGAAGGCGATTTGAGTTTTTGTTTGGAGCTCTGGGAGATTAAAAGCTGAGCAGACTAAAGTTGAGTCATCTGCATATTGTACTATCTTAGTATTTGGAATGGCTGCATGGAAATCATTACTGAATATATTAAAGTGCATTGGACCCAGTATGGATCCTTGGGGTGCCCCGGTCAGGGTGTGAAGGAAGGCTGAGGTGACAGTTTGCCATTTCACTGCCTGAGATCCATCAGAGGGGTAGCTATTGAACCAGGTTAGGGTATTTTGAGAGAGATTAAGGTTAGAAAGGTGGTACAGGAGATAGGAATGGGAGACAGTGTCAAACGCCTTGGAGAGATCAAGAAGGACTGTGGATACAATTTCTCCAGAGTCACAGGCTTGGTTTACTATGTCTAGATAGAAGAGCGGTTATTTTACTATGGCCAGGATGGAAACCATGTTGTGTAGGGTTGAACAGCTGATTATTGGTAAGGAAAGGCATGAGCTGTAGGTGGATGCATTTTTCAAGAATTTTTGAGATTGGGGAGAGAATGGCTGTAGGTCAGAAGTCTGAAATATTATTATTTTTGCCACCTTTGTGGAGGGCTAGGATAAAGGCAGCATGCCACAGTTTGGGGACATAAGATTCCTGTATGGCTCTATTAATGAGAATGCTAATAGGGATTGCGATACCATCAGCTGCAAGTTTTAGGAATAGTGAGGGATATTGTCAGGGGCATTGGAGCATGGCTTAAGTTTGGAGAGAAGGTTTTTTATGTATGAGGTGAAGATAGAGTTGAGTTGAAATATGGGAGGATTGCTAGGGATGGAAGGTTTGGTATAGGATATGGAAGAGGGTTTGAGGTGAGGGGAGGGATTGTGATTTGGGAAGGTCTTGGTAAGTTCTGTTATAGAGTTGGTAAAGACGGAGTTGAATACAGTGGCTATTTCTGGGTCAGTTTTGCTGGTGTCAGGGCAAGGATTATGTTTGGTACCTGGGTTCAGAAGAGAGTTGATGGAGTTCCAGAAATGTTTAGGGTTTTTGGAATGATTAGCTTGGAGTTTAGTATAGTAGGATTTTTATCTTTTATAATGTATTTTGTGACTAGGTTGCGGAGTTGCTTATATTTAAGAAGGGTGTCAGGGTGTTTATTGTGGTGGTAAAGTTTCCAGGTCTTGTCTCTTTGTTGCATAAGTGTTTTAGTATCTTTAGTTAGCCACAGGGTTTAGTTGGGTTTTATACATTTTGCTCTTGGGGGGCTTGGGAGTTCAGGGTATTTAAGAAGGTTGAGTTGAAGAAGTATATGGTGTTATCTAGAGGAAGAGTTTTTAGACTGTCCCAGTTTGTTAGTTTGAGGGAATTGGAAAATGTTGTAGGGTTAAAGTTTGTGAGGTTACGAGTCTGGATGTATTGGTGTAGGTGAGAGGTGGAGGGGATTGCTCTATGGATGAAGGCTGGCAAGTGGTCAATCATGGAGTCTAGTAGGATGCCTCTGTGTGAGATTTTATTTGGGTGGGAGACTAGCATCCAGTCAAGAGTGAAGCCTGGGGGATTGTTTTTATTGGGTCTGGTAATGTCATTTGTAAGTTGTGTGAAATTGAATAGATTGATAGATATGGAGGGATTGTTGTAATTAATTTTGTTCTGGTCAATGTTCACATCCCCTAATATGTATGTCTCACGTGTAATATTAGTTGTGGCCCATAGAAGAATATCTTCAAGTGTACTGGTGTTGTTTCCAGGGGGGATATAGAGGGCCATAATACAAATGGTTTTATGGTCATTCATTTTGAGTAATCCTATGACTAGTTCAGCATTATTGATATTTTTGATAACATATATAGTTTATATATATATATATATATATATATATATATATATATATATATATATATATATATATATATATATATATATATAGATATATATATGTTTAGATATTTTTTATGCATTATTTGTTTTTATGTAATTTTTTGCTTTTTCATGCAGTTCTTAATGTCACTTTAAAAGTTAGGAAAGGGTTGTCTTGTATTAGTTATATTGTGATGTATTGATTTGATGTTTTAATTGAATTGTCTGCCCTATTGGCTCTTTTAGATTTAAATAGTGAGCATTTGGTAGTTTTAAAACAGGTCTGAAGAAGCTGCATGTATAGCAGTGAAAGCGCTTACCTTTCTATACTTTTTTGTTTTTGCCTATTAAAGTTTATATTCCTGCCATGGTGTGCACCTAGCTTTTGTTTTATTTTGGACATTGTGTTACTGTAGTGTGCACATTATCAACCTGAGAACTTTTTGTGAAGTAAACTAGACATCAAACAGGTTGTCAGCACAAACACTTCACCTCTCACGTAAACTTCACCTCTCACACAAAATAAGATCACAACGCATAAACTCACATACATGGAGGTACTCACTAAAAGTACACCAAAAGAACAGAGACCTCCCAAATGCACTCCACCTGCACTCACCACTATGAAAAAAGAAACCAATACACATATCAACACACATGTCTCAACAAATAAGCTCCTAAGGCAAAACACATCGATGTCTTTGTCATAGGTGACTCCATATCTCTCTCTCACCAGACTAGAGAAGGTCATGGTCAGCTGCCTATCAGGTGGCAGGATATGACAAATCACGTATCCACTCAAGTCACTCAACAGTAAGTACCATTATGACTCTGCCTTAGTCCATGTTGAAATGAATGACTTGAGACATACCTCTCTGGACTATATGAAGAGAGACATGATGGAACTAGCTGATTATGTATACCATACAGGTATGTCCCCAGCCCTAATCATATCCTACCATCACCAAGGATGACACCACAATATAAACAAAAAATAATTGGCTCAGCTTCTGTTGTCAGTTCAGGGGGCATCCAGTGTCTGTCAGCCTGGAAGGATATGGTAGACAGACCTCGCTGCTTTGCAAGTGATTGTGTACACATGTTCACCCTAGACTTTCGGATACTGGGAAAGGCCCTTGCCTCCCCATAGTGTCTTTTTTAGGCAATGTCAAAACAAAAAATTTTTCCAATGTAACAAAATCTAATCAATATAAATTGAGAGTCATGCTGCTTAATGCTAGGAGTTTAAACACAAAACTGCACTCCCTGGAAGCACTCTTCACACTGGAGGATGCTGGCATCTGTGCAGTTGCTAAGACATGGTTCAAGGTCACTGAGAGCACCCTGGTTGTTGCAAGGCTACAATGTCTTCCACATGTTCAGATCTCAAACTAAGCATGAAGGAACCAAAGATGGAAGTGTATTCATCTTTATTAAAACCAAATACACTTTGAGACTGATCAAAAAGCATGACTCTCTCAAACTACTCCATGTCCAATGAATTATTGGGAAAGTACCATATCACATCATTGCTAGCTAGATTCCCCACCATGAACCAGGATAAGCACACCATCTACCTTGATTTACTGGAGTCCCTTGCCATACAGCCCAACACCGTTGTCACAGGAGATTTTCTACTTCGCGTTCTCTTTTATCATAGTTTGAGAACTGGCTATGTTCCTGCCAAATGGAGAACAGCAACAGTGATTCCTCTGCACAATGGCAGGGCATCTACTGACCCTGGAAGCTACAGACCCATAAGTCTAACCGGCCTCATCTGCACTGCCATGGAAAGAATTCTCATGGACCTTTTCAACATGGACATATGCAACCTCCAAGTATTGTGTCCAAACCAGTCTGCCTTCTATAAATGTAGATCATGCTTATTAAACCTGGTAGACTTCTTTGAAAATGTCACCAAACCCATAGGCGATGGTAAGACAGTGCACTCAGCCTATTTCAAACTTGCCAAGGCTTTTAACACAATTACCCACTCTGGCATCATTGAGAAACTCTCCCCAATAGGGATTAACCCTTATATTGCTAGATGAGTAGCTAACTGGCTCACTGAAAGAACTCTCTGTCAAAATTGGTGACTCCATCGCCTACAGTAGATCCATTACCAGTGGCGAACCACAGGGGACTGTGCTGAGCCCCTTACTGTTTGTCATCTATTTCTCAGAAGTCTAGGCCAAAGTAGACAGCCTTTAGCTCATCAAGTTTGCTGATGATTGCAAACTGGGAGTAATCACTGATTCCCCCAACAATGTCAACATAGTACAAGAAGGGCTAACACAAACAAATGATTAGGGCCAAAGCCATGGTCTTAGTCTAAATGCAAAAACATGTATTATTATTCCCTTTGACAAAATGGAATTTCTACAATTTATCATATTGACAGCATCCAACCCAGTGGACTTGGGAACACAGGTTGACAGCAATTTGAACTTTGACCACCAAGTTTCCACAGTGGTAAGGAAAACCTTTTATATAGCTCACCTGATCGGCATGGGCATAGCATCTAGGTCAAATGATGTTGTAACTCCACTGTACTCAGCCCTCCTCACATCACTAATAGAGTATAATGCACCCTTTTGCATGTACCTCACCAGACACCTGCCACAGCTGGAGAGACCTGAGAGGTTTCTCACTAAGAAAATACAGGGACTCCAAACCATAACCTATGTGGAGAGGTTGAAAGCCTTGTCACTTTACTTTGTATCTTATAGGCTGCTGAGAGGTGACTTGTGCCTGACCTATAGGGCAATCTCCAACTCTGCCCTAATGGAAATGCTGCACATCCACAAGTCAAATGTCACAAGAGTCAATCACTCTAGGGATCTCAATCTAGCTTGTGACATTAACAGAACATGCTGTAGAGACAGATTAGTCTCCCAAAGACTGTCGCTTCTCTGGAATAGACATCCTATTCAGGTAAAACAGAGGTCCTCACTGACCCTATTCTAATGCAACCAAGAGCCTAGATAATTCCATAGGAGACTGAAAATTTACCCCTGAGGTGGCACCCATGTCCCTTATGGACAGGAGTAAATGGTGTTGATCACAGACCTGCTCTGTTCATAAATTATTTCTGCAAACTACCTAAAAAAACAAATGGGGATACTTGGGATTAACATGACTAGGTTTGTAAAGGCTCTAGGGCCATTAGTCTAGTAATCTCCTAAGAACCTATATAGGTTGGAAGTGCAGTGTTAGTATATGGGATGGACAAAAGCCATGCTGTGTGGGGACAGAAGTTCTGCCTGCAGGAGACAGTTTACAATTGTTGTTGAATACATTTTTCAAGTATCTTGTGGGGGGGGCAAGACTGCTATAGGTATAAAATGATTAATGTCTGTTGAATTTCCTTCTGTGTGCAGAATGATAATGTGAGAGTTTTTCTAGAGAGAGAGAGAGACAACATGGGATTTCTGGACTGACCTATTTATAAGGATTGAGACAAGGTAGGCAGTGCTGTTGGCTGCTATTTTAAGGTATTCACTTGGAAGTAGTTTTATATAGAATGTGGGCACAGGTTTGTTGTTGAAAGTGGATGTGATGATACATGGCTAATGGGCAAGGTTAAGATTAGACATTGTAGAATCATTGGTTAGAGATGCTATACTGTCTATGAAATAAAAGTTGAATTGTATTGTGGTTTTGAGTAATGTGTTTTTGGGAGAGGGGTTAGGGTTGAATTTATGGCTGGGATGCAAGATTTCTTTTAAGGCTATCTAAATTTTTTTATGGTTGTGTTTTCTATTATTTTAAAAGTTATTACAATACAGTTTTTTGTCTTCATTAATCTGCTTTTTGGTATGATTGTGATGTTTTCAAGATATTATGATGTTTAATGTTTGCCTTTCTTTCCATGTTTTTTCTCTATCCTGCATTAGCATTCTACTGTTTTTGGAGAGTCAAATTGCATTATTTGTTTTTTAGTCTCTTCCTTCCAGGAGATGCAAAGCTATTTAGGATATTCAGGATAGTTGTACAGAATTCATACACAGCATCATCTAAGGGGAGGATTTTTATAAAATTCCAATTAATAGATGATAGGTTAGTAATGAACATTTCTGGGTAAAACTTGGAAAGACTGCATGTTGTTCTATAAACATGCTGCTTAAGCTGATGTGTGAGATGCCCAGATATATACATCAGGAGATGATTATTGAGACAGTCAGACATTGTACCTGAGTTGATTTGTTAGGGTTTAGAACAAAGATCCAGTCGTACAGGGAATTTGATGTCTTGCTATAATGTGTGGGGCTTTTAATTAGTTGTGTGTAACCAAATAAGTTCAAACAATATGTAGGAGAGTTTGAGTTTATGTCCAACCAATTGACAATTCACATCACCTAGTGTTATTATTTCTTGTGGAATTATGTTTTGTCACCAGGAGGGATGTAAAGAACAGTAATAGGCAAACTCACCTCTTCTTTCCCTAACAACATCCCCCCAACTTAACTGATAATAAAAACTTAACATCCATGAACACTAAGTCCTCCCCTTTTACTCTCAGATCCATTCCTACCCACACTATAAAAAGCTCCTACAAAAGTTTAAACCTTGCTCTAATGCCCCAGATGACATTCCATCCAAATATCTCCAACTAGCTGCTGATGGCATAGCCCTTCCGATCATCATCCTAATCAATTGCTCCATTCAGGAGTCCTATGTACCATACCTCTAGAAAAAAGCCTTCATCATCTCCCTCCATAAAGGAGGTGCAAACTGTTCAATCTCCAACTTTCACCCTATTGCTATCCTATCCCCTATCTCTAAGATACTCGAAAAATGTATTCACCTCCAACTATTACCCTACCTATTGGACAACCAACTCCTAACTCCTACCCAACACGGGTTTATACCAGGACATAGCACCACCACTGCCCTTCTTTCCTTCCTCGAAATCATTAACTCTGCTCGTGACTCTGGGAAAATAGTTTCTACGCTCATCCTCGACTTATCTAAAGCTTTCGACTCTGTCTCTCATGAGCTTCTATTTTCTAAACTCTAACATCTTAATCTCTCCTCTTCATCTGTCAAATGGTTCTCCAGCTATCTCTCAGCCAAGGAACAAGCTGTAAAATGGAACTACTGCACTTCCTCTTTCCTTCACACCCCAAGGCTCTATTTTGGGTCTTTTACTATTTAACATTTTCATCAATGATTTCCACCAAAAGAACCCCAATGCTAAACTGGTGCAATATGCAGACAACTCCACTATCATCTGCTCAGCCAGAACTCTTCCTTTACTAATATACCTTACGCAAGAATCAATTTAAAATAATGATCTTCACCCCTTCTAGACATACTGCTGCTAACAAAGCATCCTTCTCTATACTTAGCCTAAACAAAACAACTATTGAAATAGTTCCCCATACAAAACGTCTGGGTGTTCTTATCGATGACCAGCTAAAATTTGATATCCAAATACAAACTAGTATTAAAAAGACTCATCAAAACTTGGTATGCTTTATCGACACAGGCAATACCTTTCTCTGTCTTCTAGACAACTCCTATCTACCACCTACCTCCTACCCTCCCTTTTGTATGGAGCTCCGCTACTCTCTAACCTCCAATCATCCCTAAAATCTAAACTATCCTCATGTTATAACAAAATTTCAAAGTTTGCCACAGGATACAAATCCTCTACTCACCATTGCAACTCCCTACATGCTCTAAATTGGTTGGAACTTCCAAGCTACCTAAATTTCATTCAGCTAACTACAGCACACAAGCTAATTTTCAAACCTTCTAACTGTCCATCACTCTCCTCTTCCCTAAAACTTCACCAGTCACATAGAACACTTAGATCCACAAATCAGAACCTCTTAGAATTTTACAAGCCTTTACACTCACCAGGGCAACTTCTACTATCATTCTCCCTTGCCAGATTATGGATCTCCCTTCCCCCTTTCATTAGAACTACCCCTAACCTACCATCCTTTAAAACCCTACTCCACTCTCACCTCTACTCCCCTGGGAGTGCTCCTGTACCCATGCTACCTGATTCCTGATACCTATCCCTATTCTATTCTACTCTAATCTTTGCCACTGCTTCAATTCACCTCTCTAAAATTCCTTTGCCTAAATACATGTAGTGTATTAAATGAACATAAATTTATTGTTTTTGCTAATATCTTATAAGTGATTGACTCAGCTCATATATTTCAAGATGTATAAAATCTTGCCTTGCTGTATATTGAATGTTAAACTGTTGTTCTCATATGCTGTACTAATACATTGTATATTGTATATTGTCTTTTGTCTGGGGCTTTTCTCCTCAGGCCTCCATTGAAAACAGGCTACCTTGGCCCAATGGACTTTCCCGGTTAACAAACTGAAACAAATACATAAATAAATAAAATAATACATATTTTTTATAATTGTCAAATTTCAGGAAATTTATAAAATGCTCTGCTGAACTGCATTTTAGTACTGGTTTGTAGTAAGGGGAAATGTGGTAGTTGGGAAATATTAAAGCCTTTCCACCACCTTTCCTCGTTATATGGTCTTTACTGATGATAATATAGCCAGAATGTGCAATTTTAGAGTCATTAAGGTGGATTTAAGCCATGTTGCACTTACATTGCAAATATTAGGCTTATGCTGGGTAATTACTGAATAATCCCGAAGATTTACATGACAAGATAAGCAATGAACCTAATTTTGTTTTTAAGGGAAGGTTTAATATTAACAAAATGCTGGAACAAACTGTAATCACAACTACGCAGGTAAAAGCTGCACTCTCTAAAGCCAAACACACAGCATCCATGGGACCGGACAACACCTCAGGCTGTGTTTTACATGAACTTCAGAACGAACTGGCTCCCCACTTAAGCACCATGTTCAATAATAGCCTCGCATCAGACTTTGTGCCCACTGAATGGTGCATAGCAACAGTTATCCCACTCCACAAAGGGGGAGCCACCACTGATCCCGGGAACTATCGACCTATTAGCCTAACGAGTCTGGTCTGCAAGGCCATGGAAAGTATCATCATGGAACTCATAAACAAAGACATTGGTAACCTCCAAACTCTGGATCCCATCCAGTTCAGGTTTGTGAAAGGCAGATCATGCCTCCTGAACCTGATCAACTTCTTTGAGGCAGTCACCAAAGCCGTGGATGAGGGTAAGGTGGTTCACACAGCCTATCCTGACCTCGCCAAGGCTTTCGACACCATCACCTATTCTGGAATTATAGCTACACTCACTAAACTAGGTATAAATCCCTACATCACAAGATGGGTTGCCAACTGGCTCACTGACAGAACCCACACTGTAAAAGTTGCAGACTCCAAATCTGACCTCAAAGCAATGACAAGTGGAGTACCACAGGGTTCCTTCCTGGAAGCTCTTCTGTTTGGTATCTACTGAGACAGATGCCTGGTGTTAGAGCCATGGCCTCAAGCTCAATGCCAAAAAGTGCAGTGTCATCCCCTTTGGTAAAAACTTTGTACCCATGAACTACCACATAGGCAGCAATCTACTTAGCACCGAATGCGTGAGCTGTTGGACATGCTACACCTAAAGAAATCCCTATTCCTCCGAGCTACATGCTCTAGGGACCTAAACCTTGTCACCACAATAAACAGGACATGCTGGAGGGATAGATTCCTGTCACAGAGACTTCCTATACTCTGGAACAAGCTGCCTATCTATGTCAAGCAAAGTTCTTCATTAGCACTCTTCAAGAAAAATATTGATGAGTGGATGGGAAATAGGAATTACACCCCAGGGATCACTTCTGTGTCTCTGCTGGACAGTGGCACAGGAAAATAACTTTCTTGGGTGGCGTAAGCTATGGAACCTTACTGGCTAGGGTTACTTAGGCCCTTGGGCTGATAGCCTAGTACCTACCTACGAACCTATGAACCTATAAACAGGGATTATTGTCAATTCAGGACTTAAGGAGAACATTATGGCAGCTTTCAGGGTGTGTAAACAGTATCAATTAATAAAGGCAGATTTGTTATGGTTGCTGCTTTTTTTATTTTGAATTGTCATGGTCATTTTGACTATAACACCAAGGGGGCTGTCTATGTGGCTACTTGTGCATTTTTTCTTGCATTTTACATCAACAAAATGGAGAACAGGTTGTGGGATACAGTATACCAACATCTATATTCTGTTAAGAAGGATGACAACTTCTTGCTTCAACTTCAACAAATTTATATTTTTTTGAGACTGAGAGGGTTGACAGAAAAGAAAATAGCGGTCAGTGGGGCAATTGTCTTTTGAATTGTAAATTGCATTGACAATTAATTTTAGCAGCAGCCTAGCCACCCAGTTTAAACGATTAAATCTGTAATTATGCACTATCATAAATCTTTTATAAATATTTTTTATAATTGTTTTCATAACTATTCTTTTAACGTTTTGTGCTTTTATTTTATATTGTTTTTGGTCATGTGATTTGCATTTTCCTTTTTTTTTTTACTTGAATGCTGTAATGTTTGGTATTCAGTCTTTTAAAAGCTAAGATTAAAGCACTAATATTTATTAAATTTCTTTCTGTGCAATTTTGGTTCTGTTTTTATTTTCCTATTGAGTTAGTTTCACAGTTGCAACATTGATTTCACCTTGGATCATTAGGAATTCTGATTGTAATAAATGTAAGTTTGTATTTTTTGAATTTTCTCACATTAATGGTAAGAAGTTTCAAACTGCTGGTAATTAGTGATTCTCGAAAGGTGGTTTATGCCATGAGATGTTCTTTAACTTAATTTGCATTGGTGAAACTAAGATGAAATACAACAACAACAACAACATAAATAAATAAATAAATAAATATAAATAAATAAAGGGAACTCTTTGGGATATTTCTTTTAATGCTAACTATAGTCGTTTTTCCTGTTCATTTGCATGACTTTCTTGGATGACAGAGTAATTAAGCAATAACCCATGCCTGGGTGTGGGTAATGTTGGATTTACCCATGGTCGGTGTGGTTTGGTCACGAGGGTGAAGCCCGAGTGGCCAAACAAAGACAACCATGGGTAAATCCAGCATTACCCACACCCAGAATTGGATTATTGCTATTATACAATGACATTATTTAAGAAAAAAATACTTAATTTTCTTAGATAATGGCATTGTATAATGCCTCCATGCTGCCCTTCCACAGCTGTCTGGTATTCTGCGGCAGTTCTGATGTACTACACATGCGTATGCTTATGCAGTACATTAGAGCTGTGGGTGGAAGCAATGGAGAAAGCAAGATCTCTGTTGCTTTTTACCAAGTGTCTCGCTATGTTAAAGGAGTTTACCATCGCAAGACAGCTTTAAAAAAAGCAACAGAGAATCTCTGTTGCTTTTTTTAAAGCTGTCTTGCTATGTTAAACCCATTTAACATAGCGAGACAGCTTTAAAATAAGCAACAGTGAAAGGAAGATCACCGTTACTTTTCTCGCTATAGCGAGACAGTTTCTAAAAAGCAACGGAGATCTTGCGTTCTCTGTTGCTGTAAAAAAAAAAAAAAGATTTATACTAATGGAAAAAGTCTGGCTGACCGGACCTTTTTCCATTAGTATAAGTCTGATTTACAACGTGCATGCTGACCAATCACTATGCATGTTTTGAAATATTAATGGGGGGGGGGTCATTGTATAATGGTTTATAAATAACTGTTTTATGGCAGGATAATGACTGCAATGAGGGTGATTTTAGAAGGATTTTAGAAAGGGAAGACGTTTTAATAATAATGAAGTTTCAGAACATGAGACCTAAGGTGATCTGGGAGTCTGAACATTGATTTTAATTTGAAAGATTTGATCTAATTGTTTAATTATTTAATGGATTGTTAACTTATAATGAATGTAGTATACAAGCTTCTGCCTTTTTTTACTTTATACCTTTATGGTCTTCTGACAGAAGGCACTAGGTGAATAGAACTGTTGCTTTTTTATTGATATATTGTTATATATTATTATTATATGTTTTGGTTTAGTTTTTTGTTTAAAATTTTATAAAGTATGGATCCATGAACAGGTCTGACTTTATGAGGAACCTTGTAAATCTGGGTGGAGAAAGGCTAAATTTGAGAGCCAAAGTCATAGCAGTTGAGAGCTATGCTACTTAGACAATTATTTGGAGTGGGAACTGAAGCAGGAGGTGCCAAAGAGGGTTTGGAGCTTTTCACTCACCTCAGTAAAGAACTTGGAGTTCCCCTTGCAGAGAATAAGACTGTGGTGCATATGAAAACATTATTATTTTTATGTATGAGAATCAGTACAGTGTCCCCTTTTTTACCTTAATGCATTCAATGTTTGAGACAATATATTGTTTAATTCTTCTGATTCCAAAAAGTGAGACTACAGGGAGGGTGATCATGGAGTTATTGGGGCTGTTAATTTTTGCACATAGGACTGTTGCTCTTAGAAGAGCTATCACTAGTACTCTAGCCAATGTCGTGAAGGGGAGGGGGGGCAGCTGAAGCACCACAGGGTGAGTGTGTATTCAGATTAAAGGAAGATCTTCACATATGCAACCAATTTCTGGTAGAACACATTTTGAGTTTCATTTTGGTAGGGTAATTGGAATTCATTTCAGGCATTACAGTTAAAAGGTTTATAGGTTCATATGCAAGTTTTATGCTAGCTGGACTTGTGGAACATTTGAAGCCTAAACAATTTTCCCTTTGGTGCTTGAATTAAGCTTTCCCATTTGATGTTAGATTGGCATTATCTATTCCACGGTCAATTATTATGTATTACTTCTAGTGAGAATAACAGGGATCATATCATAGATGATTTGTGGGGGCTTATACATGGGACATAACATTAGGCACCTGTCTCTGTCCATGTGATCAAGGTTGTGGTTGAATATGGCAGAGTTCAACTTTGTTTTACATGGATGGGGAGTCTGTTCCAGAGAAGTGGTATCCTCTGTGAGATATACCTGTCCTTGCAAACCATTCCATTGATGTTGCAGAAGAGGTTTAAATCCCTGGACTGTGTATTTCTGTCATTTGACTTGATTTTGTGCAGGGGGTTAGTAGGTCCATCAGTATATTTAGTCAGATTTTGCCTTGTATTATAGGCACAGGTCACCTCTTAGTCATCAGTGGGATGCTGAGTACACTTATTCACAGATATTGAGGTTGCCTGGGTATAATTGTTTACAATGGAAGATAATGGTTCTCGACACCATGACCAGTGTCCTGGTTGGATAAGCAACAAGAAAGATATTACATTACATTTTTAAAGCTCTAGTTGTCATCAGAAAGTCATTTTTCACTCTGATAATAAAACTGTAACCAATGTACTTGGAAAAAAGACATACAAATTCTGGTGTGTTAAATCATTATTTAGGTTATTTGACTTGCATATCCTAAGGATACATTTGTCATTCACAAGCAAGCACACTCAGGTAAGGATTACAATATAACTGGCACTCCCATTTGCATATTTGAAACATTCACAGACTGGCCCCAGAGCACAACAGGAGCCGATCAGTATTATTCATCCTCACCTGTGGTCGATTGGTAAAGAATGATGCAATTGTTTGTCAGAAAATCCTGGGCAGACAGCATCAAGAAATCATAAGGGGCCACCTTGAACTCCTTGTAGAAGTTTTACTCAAGGTTATCTAAGCATGAAAAGAGGTGGTCCCCTTCATTGATTTCCCATTACATGGGGTCCAAGTGTATGATTAATCAGGCCACCAGAACCTGCATCCATTTAACAGCCTTTGGTCTTTTTTCTAACATTTTGAGGTTTTCCTGATTTTTCCAAGTCTATGATCATCTCTAGACTGTTAAAAGAATGTCAACCAAAAAAAATGCTATTCATTAGTGCCAGAAGGGTATCGACAGAAATATGTTGCGGTCCATTTTGGGAGAAATCATCTCTCTTTCAAAGGATTACCCCAGAATCAGACATGGTCTGGATGCATCAGTCCAAGATTAACTAGATAGGTAAGGATCAGGAGGAGCGTTAGACAAGTTTTCATATCAGCTATTGTGCCTGGTGCTGTGGATAGTAATCATTCACAGTTTGTTTACTACATTGACTGCAGAGGCGGATAGTAAGTGGTACTCAACCCTACATTGTGCTTCTGGACAGGTGTGCCACTAGGCACTATGGTTGAATTAGCCAGTCGGGGGGTAGTAAGCCCTGATCTCTCACATTGGTGATAATTATAGTCATTGACTAGCACTGACGATGGGAGAAATTTGAACATGGTTCAGCATTTGGTTGCAAATTATTCCTTGTGGTTGTATTATTAATAACATTGATTATATTGGCTTTGCTATGTAGAATGGCAGAGGCAGACCTACACGCTCTAGGGACCTAAACCTTGTCACCACAATAAACAAGACATGCTGGAGGGATAGATTCCTGTCCCAGAGACTTCCCATACTCTAGAACAGTCTACACATCTATGTCAAGCAAAGTTCTTCATTAGTACTTTTCAAGAAAAATCTTGAGGAGTGGATGGGAAATAGGAAATACACCCCGGGGATCACTTCCTCGTCTCTGCTCAACAGAGGCACAGGAAAATAACTTTCTTGGGTGGAGTAAGCCGGGGAACCTTGTTGTCTAGGCTTACGTAGGCCCTCGGGCCGATAGCCTACTACCTACCTATGAACCTATGAACCTACCTGTGAACCTAAAGTTTTTATGGAGTTGATGGGCTTAGAGACAAATAAATTCTAAGGAAGTAAACATGGCTAATTAATAACAGCAGCACCAGTGGACTACTACACTTGCATGTGGTCTTCTCCAAAGACACTGGTGTAATACTATAGACCAGAGCTTTTGTACTGCTGTAGTGCTACACTGGTCTCTGAATCAGAAATTCATAAATGTGTCCATTGTGAAATGGGTTTATGAAGGTTTATGAATCCTGGTCATACTCTCAGAAGGGTAAAATGATTGGATTAACAAATAGAGACAAAAACTGTATTTAAATGTTACTGAGGAGTTGCAATGCTACTCAGAGTAAAACGGGATTCCTATATGTTACTAAAGTGTCCTGGGATTAACAAAAAAAAAAAAAAAGAAAGAAAGAAAGGGTGAAGGGGGAAGGTATATACATAATGCTATTAAGATATTAACACAGTTGCATGCATAATTATTTGCATACACATATAAATTGGATTTAGATTCTTAAGACAGTGTTTCTCAGCAATTGGTTCAGTGTGACACTTAGTGGGTGGGCTTGTCAGCTGCCCCATTTCACCAGTATGTCAAAAATCCTGTTTCAGTTAAACTTTTCTCTTGTTTTCCATAATTAACGATTTCTGCCTTTTGAGTGGAAGTTGTATCTGGGGTATCATAATTCAATAAGTAATGAGCCTTTAGGTAATGAATTGCTGTAGCAAATTATTATTATTTAAGACACTTAAAGCATTGAGTTACATTGCAGCTCATCTGGCCTCAGGAATAACGTGCTGACTTTACAATGTGAAAGGTTATAGTTTGGGCTTAGGCAGGGAATTTTTTTCTTTTCTTTCCTTCTTTCTTTCTCTGTCTCTCTCTGTCTCTCTCTATCTCTCTCTCTTCTTCTTCTTCTTTTCATATTCATTAGTCAGCAATCTGAGCACTGGGTACTTGGTTTTAGTTGGAACTATTTATACAACAATCTAGTGTGGTAATTTACCAGGCAGTCATTCTTAATTATGCTAAATAACCCCCTTCCCTTGCCCCATTATGCCATCTTTGTAGGACTTGAAATCAAAGTGGAAATGTATAGCATTTTAAGCTGAGATATTCCTAATGGAGCTGGCTGTGAATTGAGATCACCAGTCATAAACATCTACAATCACCCCCTGCAAGAGGCCAAGATCGATGAAAGCATGACCACACTCTAAAGAAAATGAATCAGTCCCTAAAGGGGTTAAGGTACCTGCTTTGTATAGGGGCTTTAGAGACTACAATTGGAGAACAGCTGGAAGTCAATACTGTGGTAGAGCCTCTTCCAGCCACTTCAACAGGTATCATGGTCAGTGTAGACTTTCCTGAAGAAGTTAGCCTACAGGACCAAGCAGTAAAAGAGTTACCTTGAAAGGTTTTTAGATGTTTTGCCAGAAGTCTGCAGGTATAGACTTTTTGATTGACTCACTCAGAAGGTTTTGTGAATCCCCAACATGTACTACTTACAGTTTCCTGGAAGGAGGTTATAGGTCAAATACCCTCCCTCCATTCACAACCATTCCTCAGTTTCCTTTAACACGTCATTAATCTGATTCAGAGCAAAGCATTTCTCAGTTATGCCGAAAAGAATGGCTTATGCCAGGTACAGCTATTGCAACACATATCCCAGGCATAATACAAAGAAAGATTTGCCCTGGGTAAATTGTTGGTGTTTTTGATTTGATTGCTGTTGATGCAATTCAGCATCTGTTAAAGGCTGATGGTGAAGGAGCCTAGGATTTAGCATCAGCTTTTGCATGCATGTGGAAGAGGTAAATGAATAATTTGAGGTTGAGGAACTGGGACAACTGGGTTGGGGTCTTTATTCTCTATAATCATGATCATCAAGAAGGACCCTTAACAGGCATTGCCACTGTTATCACACATTTTGACTCAGCATTAAGAGTGTCATGTTAGGTGAGTATCACCCTGGTACTGATACAATCAACAGTTTCTGAAGCTGAAAGCAGTAAATGAGGCACTGCAGGGGGATGAGCTCCATACTGAGATATGATTTTGTATCACATCACATTAGATAAACAAAGATCACACTCTTCCAGAATTTGAGACAAGCAGATGACCTACAGTAGCATCAAATGTTCCTATATGGCCAACTGCTTAATCAAATTTATGTTCATACTTTTTTAATTTCTCCAAGTCTTTTGGGTTTCTAATGCCATGATGGGAATGGACCCCATTCCTAAGTCAAAGTACGATTAAAGTTCATGAAATTAGTATTGTTTCAATCTTTGATGTCAGCCAGTAGTGCTCTTTGCAGCACCCACAATGTGACCAGTAATGACGCCGGCAGTTTATATGGAGTCACATGTATTGGTAACATATCTACTGTAATACCTATTCTAGATTATTTTTTATATGACCCATTGCTCCTACTACTATTGGAACTGTCTGGGTATCTTTCTTCCACATTGTTCTCATTTCTGCCTGCAGATCCTGATATTTTATGACTTTGTGTCTCTCTGTACGCAAGACACTGTAGTCACTGGGTGTGGCAATTTCAATGATCAATGCTACTTTTGTCTTCTTTTCCTGGACCACTATATCCGGTTTTCTAGCATCTCTCTTTTGAACTGTTGGTAATGGATGATCCCATGTGATGTAGACTTCTTCATTTTCTGTGATGCTTTGTGGCTCATGTTTCCAGTGGTTTATGGCCACTTCAGTACCATAATGTTTGCGCAATCCCCAGTGCAACAGTCTTGTCACATTATTATGCCTTTCAGTATACAGTCCTTCTGCCATTAGTATGTCGCAAACAGCAACAAAGTGTGCAACTGTTTCCAATTTGGTTTTACGAAACCTATGTTTGTTTGTTTCTCCCACATGTTCAATGGACTTTATAAGCCAATGTGTATGCAGCCCACTATCTTGGGCCACCATTAGTAACCTTTCATCTCTTGGTTTGAATTTGCCTCTCCTTAACCATTCCTGTGTTCATTCCTGATCATCATGAGGTTCTTCGAGAAGTTTTCTATACTTGCAAATATTTATGCTTTTCCCACATTTCTTGCATTCTCATCTGATCCTTCACCTTATATTCTTTCTTTTGTTTTTTGGCACATTTATTTGCTGACTGATTTTGATCTGCTTCTGGTTTGATTTCTATTCCTGCTTGACTCTGATAAGCTTCTGCTAGATTAAGCAGAGAAGTCATCTTAGATTTATTCTCCAAATGTTTCAAAACTTTCACTATGTTTGGGTCTGTGAGGTCAGCAGATATGTGTGGAGTCCCACATTTGCAGATCTGTACATATAATCAGTTTCAAGGAGGCCCACCCCTCCTTCAGAATGGGAAATATATAATCATGGTATGCAGTGATTTTTATAAATCAGTTGGTGAGCATGAAGCATCCTTCTTGTTTTTCTAACTAATCTATCCAACACATTTTGGAGCCAGTCAATCACTCCAAAACTGTAAGTTAGGACAGGAAGATCAAATTAGTTTAAAGCTTGGATTTTGTTCTTAGATGTCAGTGCTGTTTTCAAGATTAATTTAAGTCTTTTGAAGTATTCCTTACTAAGTTTTATTCACATTTGTTCTTGTTTTATTGTTGATCCTTCATCACTTCCCAAATACTTATAACTCCTTCTTGCTCAAGTTCTTTTATATCACGTTCTTGTCCCAAACTGATGGTTTCTTGGTGTTGCAGTTTTCCTGCTTTAAAGGTTGCTTTTGCACATTTATCAAGACCAAATTACATTCTTATATCATCTAAAAAAGTTTTTACAACTTGCAGTTGTGTTTTCACTTCCTCATTTGATGAGCTATACAGTTTTAAATCATCAAAAAAGCAAAGGTGAGAGGTCTTTACACTTTGTTCTTTTCTAGAAGCCAGATTATAGCTATGGCCTAAGCTGTTGAGTAACAGCTTAATTGGATTAAGGGCAAGGCAAAATAGTAACGGTGACAGAGAGGCACCCTGGAATATTCCCTTTGAATTTTTATCCCTGGGATAACAATGTGTCCTTTATCATGATTTCATTTCAGAGTGGTCTGCCACTGTTTCATGGTCACTGTAATGTAGTCGATCAGTGTGGGTTGTATCTTATACATTATTAAGCAGCCTTTCATCCATGAATGAGAGACACTATCAAATGCTTTTTTGTACTCAGTCCATGCCATGCTTAGATTCTTCTCCTTTTTACAGTTCTCCACTATGATTTTATTTAACAACAAATGATCCTTTGTTCCATATGACTTTCCTTTATTGCCTTTTTGTTCTACTGCCAAAATTGAGTTTTTTTCTAAATGACTATACACTCTGTCTGCATCAATTCCTGTGTATAGTTTATATGTCGTCAGAAGGCAAGTTATTCGTCTAGAATTTTTAGGCTAGCTTGCAGGTTCACTTTTAAGTACGAACATTGTTTTTCCTGTTGTTAGCCAGGTTGGTGTCTGTTCTGGGTGTATAAATAAATAGTTCTTACTCATGGCTAAATCTTTGTGCAAAGATGTTAATACTTTTAACCAGAAGTTAGGTACTACATCTGGGCCTGGAGTTTTCCAATTAGAGGCTCTTCTTAACTTTGTTTCAATCTCTCTAGCTGTTACTTCATCTCATTTCATATCCTGTACCCTTAAGCTTCTTATTCTTTCTTTTACTTCTTCAATCCATTTAGCATCGTTGTTATGTTCCACAGGATCTTCATAGATACTTCTCCAAAATGCATCTATTTCTTCTTTTTTGGCAGTCTTTCAGTTCCTTTTACCTTACTTCCCAGTTCTCTATAAAACCTTTTTGGGTCATCAGTAAGTTGCTTATTTTACACTTTTTCTTTATATTTATCTTAATATCTTTTACGTTTTTCCACCTGTGCTGAAATTTTAAGTTTGTTATTTGCGAAAGTGCATGATCGATCCTAGTCTTTCCTAATACTGCGCATTGCTTTTAACACATCTATCTTTCTTTGAATTTTTGTTGATTTATTCCTTCTATAGTCTTCTAACAGGGACACTTCTTGTCTTAATTGCTTTATAATTTTCTCTATTTGATACTTCCATGATGGTATTCAAATTCTCCCCTTCCTTTCCCTCACTACCCTGTGTTCTTGTGGTAGAACGTTATCATTTATTAATTTAGCTACACAGTAATATATCCTGTTTACTTCTATTATATCGTATGGATCTCTATGAACAGTCCTGATTACTGTGTTCATTTGTTTTATTAGACTTCTGACTTTTTGGGTTTTATTAGCTTCTGCAGTCTATTTCTTTCATTGATCTTGATATATCTGTCCATGTCTAGTAAATCAAGCAATTCTTCTCTTAGCTCATTTTCTTCAGAACTGAGGGCACATCCCTTGTATTCCATTTCCTGCAGTTATTCTATAGAAGGTTCTATAGCATCTTCCTGTGACACAGTCTCATCAATTTCATCCTGTGCCATCCATTGCTCTATCATATGGGAACTCACTGGCCTATCACTCCTTAACATTGACTGCATCAAAGTTTCCACAGTTTTCTGTTCCTTCCCTTGCTGTCTAGCTTGAAATGATCATTTATACTGGTTTTTCGTGGAAGGCTCCAAATTATCTTCATATGGCACCTGGCCAGTTGCTTCCTATTCCACTGGTTTCCACTTAATTTGGATATCCATTACTCTATCCTGTTGTGGTGGTTTCTGAATTAGATTTTCTATACTAAATCCTTCACTTTGCAGGTAGTCCATAACATCAGTTTCTATTTTTTTAACTTTTCCATTACTAATCTCCTTTTTGACTTTTCCTCTTTGTCTTCTTATTTTTTGTATTGTAAAGTTTTCCATGTCCGGATACCTTTGTCTGTATTTCTCTTTAAATATATTTGGTGCTGCTCTTTTTGTATTGGTTAGTTTTGGTTTATCCTTTGCATAAATATTACACCATATTAAATCTCTTCTTCTTTTAATGTCCATATTTCTTCTTCAGATGTTTCCTGATCTTCCTGTTTTTTCCCTGCTTTTGGGGCTCACTCAATCTTGCTGTGATGTAACCTATGTTAGACCTTCTTCATCAAATCTTTCACTTCGCAGGCACTCCATAACTTCAACTTCTATTTTGTTAACTTCTGCTTTACTGATCTTCTTTTTTACATTCCATCTTTGTGATATTATTTTTTTTATTGTGAAATTTTCCATATCCAGATGCCTTTGCTGTATTTCTCTTCAAATATCTTTGGAGCTACCGTCTTTACATTGATTAATTTGGCTTTCTCCTTCGCATAAATATTGCACCATATCAAATCTATCTTTCTTTCCCATGTCCATATTTCTTTTTTATACTTTTCATATATCTCTTGGTTTTGTTTTGTTTACATTTTCGCACTTCCTCAGATGCTTCTTTTTCCAAATGGATCAAGGTTTCTTGATCTATATACTGTTTTTCACAAATCTGTTGTATTAATGAACACAAATTATCATTTGAAGCTTCTGACAATTTTTCTTGTGGAAGTATTTTTCTTTCCTCTGATTTCTCTCTCAATCATTTTGTATATCTTGTGTCTGAAAATTCTGTTTTTTTTACATAGTAGTAACAATACATAATTTCTTTCTTATCCTCAATAGTCCACTTTATCGTCTTTGTGGGTCTTGTTTGGCCTACCAGTTTCTGTGATTTTTGTGGACTACTACTTTCTTCTACAACAAGGGGGCCATCCTCCCCCTGGGCCTGGCCTGGCCACATTGTAGCACTGTTTTCGTGTTTTGAGGATTCTACACTGTCATCTTTTCAAGTCCTGGCACCAGTGCGCCTACCAGGACTGGGCACTTTTTTATACTGGGACTTGTGCACCCAGCTATCTTTTTTAGTTTTTGACTTACTTCTATCCATGATATAGGCTATATAAATACAGTCTATATAGCAGTGTTGCCTTGGTGAGGTTTTGTGAAAATGGAGTTCACCTCGTGAAGGTACTCTCCATGACTTGAGGATAAATTCAGTTTCAGCACTACTACTCTCCTTTGCTTGCTCACTTTTCATCTGTCCATTTGGACCCCTATGTTCACTGTATTATAAAGGCATGTGGCAGTAAAATATTGGGTGAAAGGGTGGCAGCAACGTGGCTGTATTTCCCAAACTGGGAATGATGGGCAGTTATTTCCACAGTTTGAGATGTTGGGTTGGAGCAAGAGTTCTTTTCATTGGTTTTCAGGAGCTACCTTCTTTCCAGGCAATTCTCACAAGCAATGCAACACTTTCCCCATGAAGGTAAATGAGTTATGGAATCAACCAGATGTTCAAGTGGCAGAGTATTTATTGCAAAGTTTTTGTTTGTTTGTTTGTTTTTTAATCAATTATATCAGATGCTTTTCTGAGTAAGAGGCCTTCTAGGAACTTGAGGTCAGTTAATGCTAAGGAGGAAATTGTCTCAACATTGTCTGGAAATTGCTTAATAAGGAGATATCAGCTGGCAAGGTAGCTGGCTCCTTCAAGATTTTGTCCTTTCTGTCTTTTCAAACCTTCCATTTTGGCTCATCCCAAATAACAAAAAAAGGGAGTTCAGGCTGATGCATCATTTATCTTTCCCCCAAGATTCCTCATTCAATGACTGCATTAAGAGAGATAGGGCCTTTGTACATTATGCATCTCTGGATGAGGCCATTTGGATTATTAAGAAGTTATGTGTCCAAAACTGGTTATTGAGGCTTCCTTTCACTTGTTTCCAATATGTGTGAAGGACTGGCCACTTTGGAGCATGAATTTTGAATGTTACTTTTACTTGGATATGGCAATGCTCATGGGCTGTGGAGTGGCATGCACCACATTTAAGAAATTCAGCACAGACCCTAATTGGTGCTGGCAGCAAAGGGAATCACAAAATGCAGCAGTCCATTATTCAGATGACTTTTAATCATTGGCAGCTGCGACCAAGGCATCAAAGGGGGCATGCAACAATTCATCTGCAGTGTTTACAGCTTGGGTGCCCCTTCCTTAGGCCAAGATTGATGGTCTTTACAAATCTCTAGTATTCCCTGGTTTGAAAACAAGTGTGACTTACCCATCATTTAAGTTGTCGCAATTCAAGTTACATCACCTAAGAGAGAGCATTACTATGTTTTAAATATCATAAAGCAAGAATATAGGAAGTCTGTTGAGTCTCTTCAAAATTGCCTGACTCATCTTTCAAGTGTACATCATTATGAGTACTGTTCCTCATTGTGAGTCTTAAAAGGTATCCCTTGCTGTTCCATAATGTAAGAGACCTTCCCAAATTCAGTGTTAAGAATCTTTCTAACTAATATCCATGGCAAATAATACTGAATCATATTAATTAATACAAAGAACGTTTTATAAGTATAAATTAGCACATTTTAAATAGGCAGTAAGCTTCCTACTTGAACTTGTTAGTAAGCTGTTAGTATATATTTTACATGTTTGTCCATTTGTTCCACAACATGAGAGGCAGTGTTCCACATTTTAGGGATGGAGGGTTAAGAGCTATGGCCTACCTGATGGTAACACCTGGCAAGAGATTGTTCAAATCATTGGCTAACCTGCTGAATGGAGACCACAAGAAGCATTACCAGGTATGAGTTACTAAATAGGTAAAGGTTGACCTCACATTGTGGGGTGCCTTTTTGTCTGACTCAAATGGTGTTTGCCAGTGGCCAAAGGACTAAGTGACATTTGCAGTATTTCACCTTTTCACTGAAGCAGGCAGGTGTCTTGGGATGTGGGCTTATGTGAAAAACTGGTGGTTTTTTGCTCTGTGGCCAGCACCATGGTCAGTGGAATGGAAGGGGGATGTGACATTTTTGCAACTTATGCATAACTGGGTTGCAACAGCAGTTTGGCAGGAGCAATTCAGTTACAAATGGATAAAAATTTACTCAGGTAGCTAGGTCATAGGTAGGGTGATAGTTAAAAAGACATCTAGATCTGCATGGTTTCAGTTCTTCTTACATCTGCTAGTGTTGCATAGTCTCCAAATCAACCTGTCTTCCTCAGCCTCATATGTTCCATGAAACCACAATCTGATAGCTGATAATCTCTCCCAATTACAGATACCCCAATTCCATGAACATTTGATTAGGGATGCTGTTCCCATTCACTTTGGACTGGCAGAGCCACTGGCATGGCCAGGGAGGGTCAGTTCATTGCAATCATTAAGTGGACAGGCAGGTGGTCCTTCAGGTCATTTTCATCTTTATTAGCTAGGGCATTTTTGAATACTTTTTGTAGTTAACTTTCTTTATTTTGTTTTCTAGTGTGAGGCATATTGTAATTCACTCCTTCATAGCCCATGTAGCCAAGATAGTGTTAATGTGGTTGGATAGCTCAAAATTGGAGCTCAATCCCTCATCTTGGGAAAAAGATTTGGAGGTGCTCCCAAGGAAATCTCGGTCTCTGGACAGCAATTCAGTTTACTTTACTTTTATGACATAGGGCATCTGCCTGTATTATTAACTCATTTAGGTAGAAATAATATTGATTTTGTTGAAAAGCAGCACTTATTATCTAGGATATTTACGGACTTTATGATTATGAAATAGCAATTTCCTGAATTTAGCAGTTGTAACTGCACTTTTTTCAATGAGCAGGAAATAAAGGTTACCAAATAAAGAATAAAAACAAAGCAATAGCAGTGAAAAAAATGTTGAAATGTACAGTGACATTACAAGAAGATGAAAACAAATGAAGAAAGAGGAGGAAATAGAAAGCTTATAAAGTATTGTTTGTAAATTTCTGTAAATTTAATAACTGAAAAAGGTTCAGTGCAAATTAAAAAAAATGATAAAAAACAAATTCCACCAACCCAAGCTCAGCAGTAGCAAGGAAATAATCCATACAAAACACTAAAACATTAAAAACCTTTTATTACCGCTTTTGTCTAACTAGGTGTAGACTTCATCAGAAATACATTTAAAATTTCCCTTTGCCATTTTATACATTTCTTTAACCAAGAAAAATGCATTTTCAATTAAAAGTAGCATTTAAAAAAGTAATTTAATGATTTAACTGGTTAATTATGATTCTTTAAAAAGACATTTAATGTTAATTGTCTCATTTAATCATGGGTGACAATCAGCTCTTAATTTCATCTACCATTAGTTTCTTTTTGTTTGAGTTTGTTTTTAAAGTCTACCCTTTTATGTCCTCCTCAATATTGTCCAATATATAGAACATAAACTTCTTACATCCCAAACAATTTTCCAAGTATTTATACAAAGCATTTTTCTTGTCCTTAATTTTACTAGCATATAAATGTTCTTTTATATACTTTTGGAAAGACCTTGTGGTCATTCCAATATAGAAGGCTGTACAAGTGGAACAAGTGCTAACATATACTACAGCTCTGGACTGACAGTTAAATCATGTGGGGCTACCAAATGTTCTGTTCATGTAGGAAATACAAATATAGAGGCCTTCATAAATGTATCTACAGGCAGAATAAAAATTACACTTATAAGTCCCATTTTATTTGCCAGTATTAGGGCTTCTAAAAAAAAACTATCATGCTATAATAAATCCTTAATGCTGAAATGTTTTTTATAAACAAACTTATGTTTGCTTCTTACTCCTTAATATATATATATATATATATATATATATATATATATATATATATATATATATAAGCACTTTACTATCTCGAAATACTGAAATCTCGAATTTCAGTATCTTGAGATGAAAATGCCGAAAGTACAGTTGAGTGAAACTGCACTTGATTAAATTTGAAGTATCAAATTTGTGGTTGAGGTGGTGCTGTACATGGGATTTGCTGTGTTTGTAAGGTGTGGTATGCTGTGGGATATGGTTTGCCTGCCATTGTGTGGATATATGTGGAGATTTAGGTAAGTGCTGTTTTTTTAAGGGTTTTGGGTAGGGATTTCAGTGTATGTGAGTGTGTTGGGAAGTTTTAGGTGAAGGTTAGGGTAGGGAGGTAAGAGTGAGGGTGTGTAATTGTTGAGAGTGGTGGTGGTGTTTGTACATATGTGGTGTGTGTTTGTGCAAGGGGAATATAGAGTATGTAGTGCTGGGTTTAGTGTCTTTGTCTTTTTAGTGCAACCTCAGAGTTAGTATATATAAGTAGCGGGGGTGCAGGGGGGTTATATGTAGGGTAGGTGTGTGCATTTGTGTTGTTGTGTTTGTGTGTGTTTTGTTGGCTTGTTGTAGTGTGGGGAGGAAGGTGTATGTATGTTTGTGTGGTGGAGGGTGTATATAAAACCCACATTTAGAAACACTACAACCCTTCTTTCTACATGGCTATCAGAATTCTAACAGTCAGCACTATAAGTTACAGTAATTATTTTTATCACAAATAAGTCACAGGTGAAGGAAAACCCACAACAAGTCTATGTCATACATGTTGGTGAAATGGAAGTCAATTAAATGAGTTTTAGGTCAAATGAAATTTAGGTTAATTGGGGTGTCAGTCAAATGAAATTTAGGTCAAGTGAAGTAGACCTATATCTATATATATATATATATATATATATATATATATATATCTATATATATATATATATATATATATATATATATATATATATATATATAAACTTCACAAATACAATAATTATCACTGGTCATCAAAGTTTTTAATATTTTTATTGTCTTTCCTCTCATGTACTGTAAACCAAGTTTTACTCACAGTAGTTGAAAACTGATCTTCTTTTCTACGACTTCTTCAGAAGTTTTTATCCAAAAAATCTTTGTCATAACCTCTCTGTTCAAACAGTTAGGGGTTGGGTTACAAATTATCAGGGGTGGTGCTGGAATGACTGAAGGTTCATAATAAATTTTAAATGTAGCCAGGAAAGGAAAGGAATGGAACAGGTTGTATTTTGCAGTCTAGAAGGTAAATGCTGGGAACCCCCCCTTTTTTATTCCCCTTCTCCCTTCTTTCATGGAGTGATTCTCATGACAGCAGTGGAGGCACTTTTGTTAAACTTCTTGGCTGGGGCTGGACTAACAGATCAGTGAGATTGGTATATTACACTACCAAACAGAGGGCTTTCCTTCATCTTGAAGTTTCAGAGGTTGGATGAGCAATGTTATTAATGTCTATTTACGATTGCGTATTGTTTGTGACTTTAGTGGCACAGATCTATGGAATGGTGGTATCAAACTAACAAACTAGTGATACTGGCTTTGCTGTATTTGTGTCATCATTGGTTACAGGCTAGAGGACAAATAAAATATATTAAAGGTGTACCACTTTTTTTAGATGCTCTTTAATCCAAACCTGAATCTGATGATAAATTAATGTTAACTGTTAGAATATCCAGCAAATGACAATATTTTACTTCAATTTCTAATAATTTTACTGGAACATAGTAGACGATATCCTTCTGTTCTTCCTTCACTGAAACAAACAACAAATAAAAAAATAACATAATAAAGCAAATGGTTTGAATGTAAAGCACTTAGTGAATTGAAACTGTATTTCTTGTAGTACTTTTGATTTAAATTGGTTGCAGATCTTATGCAGCTATGATTCTGTACAAGAACATTTCTATTAATCTTAGCTCTTTAGAATCATTTTATGTGTAAAAGCATGCAGTGCAAAGCTAAATCATTCCATTAATGAAAGCTATTGTGCAACATCAACTACACAAATTATGGTGCCTGCTTTTGTGGCATGCAGACGAACAGTACCTGTAAAAAAATCCACATATTTATTTACAAAGGTAATAAAACTAGGTTAACTATTGTTCCTTGATAATAATGAATGCTGCATCTAGAACCTTGCCTATACATTTGCTATACGATCTCCTACTGCAATATTAGCAAATATAATGGGAACACTGTTATGAATTCAGAATAATTACAGGACAAAGACCATGTCCTTTCCTGTACCCTCTATCTAGGTCTGCCTTTTATTAACTGGAGATTCTCACAGAACCAGTTATAGAAAAAAAAAATAATTAAATAGCTCATTGGAATGCTGGACTCTTTTAATGAATTTGAGAAAGTCACTCTACCTTTCAAACAGACTCATTACAAGCCTTAGCAACAATGAAATATAGTCATTTCCCATGGAATTGGCAATTTGAATGCCTGCCTATTGTTTTGATAAATGAAGTAATTCTTCTGTCAAACTCAGAAATGAAAGAAATTGCTCAATATATCAAAACTAGACTAATATGAACTGCAAAAAGAAAACAAAAATAGATCCTGTCACAAATAATCACTTGAATAAACTGTGCAGGTATGACTAAAAAGTAACTTCCCTTGTAATCTAAACCATCCATTGCTTCATAAGCAGAGTATGAATTTGTTTTATTTGCAAAGCTGTTAGTTAAATTGAAAGAATAATTCACAAAATTTCCCTTTTCTCTTTGTTTATAGTTAGTTCTTTTTCTAGCAGACACTTTACTCTCAAGCAAGGCACTGCTGCAGTCTATATTTAATCTGTTCTCTTTTCCATCTTACCTTGTGATAGAAAGGCACTTGCATTCATTTAAAAAGTCATTAAAATCTCAAGCAATGAATCATAAGAATATTGTTCATCTGTGAATACAAGAACCTGTGTTAAGTTATACTTCAATTTCCTTCACAAATCTTTTAAAGTCTTTGTGTTTTCTAACAGCATACTTTCTTGGCTAGAATTTAACCAACAGAAAACAATAGCATTTATAAATGCTTGATAAGTTTTACAGGCATCCAAGAAAAAGACAGCAGAGACTACTGACAGCATCATTACCTAATATATTCTTAAACCGGTAGGCTCTACAACCAAAATATTACAACATTCAGGCATGCAGCTCAAGAACTGAGGGTAACCATTGCAATAAAATGATGTAGTTGGTCACAGCAGACATATATATGCTCCTTTACATTAATGACTGATTTCCTAAATTGCAAAACAGAAAATTGCTGTATGTCAAAGTCAGCCAAATAAGCAATCAACCCCTTTTCAAAACTCATGGTCTGTACAGCTGGAGTATAGTTGGCCAGTTAGAAAATGCTGTCAGGGTTTATCTGTAGCCATCCAATATGTTGCTCCCAAAATGTGAAGTACAGTTGTACCCTCCCCAACCATGTCAGTTTTATGCCTGATACTTTCAGTCATGCTATCATCCATTCTATCAAATAATTTCTCTATCAGCTTGGGATCTAATATGCTCAGTGATGATTATTACTGCTTACTTTTTAAAAGGCATAGTTACCCCAACTTTGCTACTTCTAGAAACAATAAAATGCTATGCTTTTAGGATCCCCTCTGCACTGCCTTTCTTTCAACAAAATACCTAAGTTCTAGCTTTTAACAGTTCTGAATTGATGCATTTGCATCTGGTGTACAAAAATAATGTCTATGTGTTTCCATTGGCTCACATCAAGAGTAACAATTTTGTTTACAGATCATGATTACTTGCAGAATATTTTTCTTTCCACAAAGGATCCTAGGACATTTTTGCACCATATGTAAACTATGAGCAGGACCAACAATGAGAAGAATGTAGTACCTTGTCATACAGGAAGCTTCCACAGCTAATTGCCTACAATTATTTAGAGTACAATGAAGCACCTGTTAGATCCTGGTTAACATCCTATACTATGAAACGTTGCAGAAGACCACCTCATCAGAAACTGCAGACAAGCTAAATTCCTTTTTGTCTGAATTATTTAAAAAACTTACATTGTCCTTACAGTTGTATCCTTGGGGCATCTCTATTTGCATTTGTTTTCTGTTATTAGGTAATGACAACAAGCACTGTTCCAAAATCTAATCCCAGATGTTAAGATTTAAACATTCTCCTCATGGCCATGGACAATATTCCATCCTAGTATCTGAAAATAGAAGCTGCCAAGTTATGCTTACTTCAGACAATACTACCGAATAGATGACTTTTAGAAAAAATGTCCTAGACTTAGAAAAAAAAGCAATTGGATATTACCTTACAAAGAGGTCAGTAAAGTTAAGTATCTTCTGATTTGTTTTACTGTTCTACCTATAATAAAGAAAATAAGAAAAGTGTCTGTTATCAGCTTTGGCAATCCACACTGATCCTCAGTTCATTGCATTCACTGAGCAATATGACATTATGCCCTATATGGGAGCAACATCACGCTTCTGATTAATTTAGAATGTTTTGTAAAAGATGTAAAAATTCTAATAGCTGCTATGTCATTCAATCCTTCTTCTTAGAGTGCTCTAAAATATTTGATGTAGTCATCAATAAATCCCTGCATTTATAATAAGGAGCATTGTGCCTCAGTCCTACATCCATTTCCTTGATTTAAAGCCAGATATCTAACAGAACCAAGAATGAAATGATACATAGAAAACATCCAGTTTTAATCCAATCTCTCCATCTGGAGCCATTTCAGAAGGATTGGTACTGGTTCATTCTCCTTTTCACTTTTCATTAATGATACATGTCTGCACTGTGTCCTTCATGTGCAGACCCTACTGTCTTCCCATGCACTCTCACATGCATTAAGAAATGGCTATTAATCTCTTCTACCCCTTAATAGGAAAAAAAGTTAAAATAAATGACTAAACATTTTTGAATGGTCTAGGCTCCTTTTTAAATCTTCATTACTGGCGATGACTAAGTCTTAGGGATAATACACATACTAGATGTCATTCTTGGCTTCTCATTAAAATTTGGTGTGTATGCCATAGCCATGAGTGCAAAAAACAGTCAATCACTAGCCCTGATTTATCAAATCCCTGCTCGCATCTCATAATTTGCTTAAACAAATGCTACCTGTATCATGTTGTTTACTAGTATGTACTTCATGAATACTTTCAAATAATTATATCAACACACCAAATAAACTAAAGATATTATATAATAAGATAGCAGAATCTGTAAATACGGTGCCAAACAGGTCATGCCATTGCATAGCCATTCAGAATCTTGCACAGTTAAAAGTGCAGACATCCGTAAAGTAGTCCCAGCTATTACTTACTTACAAGTTCTGTACTCTACAAAAGTGAACACTTTTAGGCAGCATGTCATTTGCATGTTTTTTTTATAAACAAAACTTGTACAGCTAATTACCTACAAGTATTTATATCAAAATGAAGCATCTCTTGGACCCTGGTAAACATGCCATACTATGACACTTTTCAGAAAAAAAAACACCCCCTCCATCAGTAAAGCAAGATCCTCTAATTTTTCAATTGTCTGTATGTCCACAAATCTAATATCATCATAGCAGTTATGTGATCCAATGTAATTAAACATAAGCATATTCTCCCCTTTTCATGTAGAAAGGCTTCATCATTTAATCATTTTAAGTATGAAGTAAAGAAATATTATCATCACAAATTATCTATAGCTGGAAATTTTAGATTTTTTCCACATCTACCTTATTTTTTAACTTCCCCTTTTACCTTCTAAATGTCCTCCTAGTTTTCTCACATAAACAAACAATGGATTGTTTTCTCTCCATTCTCCTTTTCAATTTTCCAACTTATTACTATATCTCATCTTTATATTTTCTGATTTTTTTCACAAAAACATTGTAGTCTACTAATTTCTCCTTTCATCTAACCTGATGTCTGCTTTCCGCTGTTGACTTTCGTTTACTACACATATGTTTTTTGCTGACATTACTTTATTTTTATTAATATGGTAATATTATAAACCTTTGCATCTGCTGATCTTATTAGCGATCTATCTATCAAATATAATTTCTCATGTTAAACCAGAATAAGTTACCCAGTCTGAAGGAGAAAGACAATCTAATTTAAATCTTGCTGACTTGAGATTTTATAATTTTCTAAGCAGCTTTTTGAAATGCTTCAATGTACCTCATTGCATCAAACTGCCACAGTTCAGTTCCTGCATGGATTTCTGATCTGAAAGTGCTGCCTTGTATTAGTAACTAGTGGCTGAATATTTATACTTTATTATATAACAAAGCAACACAGGTGAACAGCAATGCACCGATTTAAAACCAAAAAAATAAAATAAACTGCAGTTGCAGATACCAACTAATCACTAAAAACTTATTAATGTAGAAAATATTTCCAAGTAATAAACAAAACACTGCTTGCAAACTGCTAAGTGCTTTCATTCAGTTTATTAGAATTTCATCAGAGCTAATACAAACACTTTAAAAATCCAATACATATATATATATATATATATATATATATATATATATATATATATATATATATATATACCCTTGAAATAATTAATTAATTTATTAATTAAACACACAGCTTTCCTAATTAATTCAACAAAATTTAAAAAGCTAGTAATGCATTTAAATTATAAAATAAATCATATTAAATATTTTATACAGTACATTTTAACAAACTCTAGCAAACATTTAACATTAACACTTTCATTCAGTCCAGGATTTTTACTTGCTTGTAATGTAAATTAATTTGCCAGTCAACCTCTTTTACTTCTAACCTGTTGTTTATACTCCTATCATATAAGCGATTAGAAACATGATCAAATACAAAAAAAGAAAAATTACAAAAACCTTGACAAAACAACATGTTTACCTACTGTCTTTTAATTGCCAGAACATGCTCATAAATTCTCTTCAATATGTGTTTTTTTGCCAAGGTTTTCATAAGTTTTCCTTTTTTCTACTTGAACACTTGATGCCTGCAACTTCATTTTTTGTCATACTTTATTATATCCCTTAATCCATCTAATCAATGACTTGGCTAAACTATTGTCCGACCATCAGATACTCAGGAATTTTAGACTGTGTTAACCAGTACAAAAAAATCCAATATTATGCTTAAAAGTCCAATAATTATTTCTCCCTTATTCTGCAAATTTAATGATAAGGCTGTAGAATGTGTCTTTGACAGTGGATGTTTTAAATCATCTGTCCCCATACCCAAACTTTGGTTTAAAATTCCATTGCTAGTTAACTTCAAATCAATTTAAATGATCTATTTCTAAATTTCTCTTGAAAGTAACATCCCAAATTAAAGTTCCTAACTTACTGATGAAGTAGTTGTTCCAGTTGGCTGTTAAAAGAATTCTGTATTTCACATATAACTGCATCTTGATAAAGTCAGATAAATGCCCTACACATATGTCTAAGCTTTGGAAGAAACTTCTTAATGGAAGTATTAGCCCCACTGGAATACATTAGGGACACAACATTTAAATAAACTCCAGACTTTGAAAGTCAATACAATTCAATTCATAATAAACCACGATTAGTCCATCATTCCTACCAAATCAGTTTTATATGGCCTACCCAAATTCCCATTCTACAAAATTTGGTGGATTAAATTCACAGGTATTAAACGTTTTTTCAGGAACTGACATAGTAATAAAAGAATATGGAATAAGCAGCCAAATATTCTTACAGGCCTTTATCATTATAAAACCAACCCACCATACTACATATATTATAAAATGAAACCCAATAATACTAAAGATCTTAATTTCATCTTTATTGCTATCTGATACCATATTATATAACAAGAACTGGTTTAACAGAAAAAATCTAGCATATTATCCTTGGTCTGATATTTCCATTATCTGGTGTCTTGTGCGTGTTAGGCCATCTTTTATCTTAACAGCGATCTAAATGTGGGCTTCGTGGTTCATAGAAGCCCTTCCGAAAATTTATAGCCCATGATGTGCCCTTTTGAACTCAAAGACAATCGAAGTGTCTTTTTTTTTTTACTTCCTGGGGTCGAATTTTGTTGTGGCACATCCGGAAGTTCGTTCGCGAATCCAGTCCCCCTTCGCGAAGCCTATAACCGGCGAATAGACTTCTAAACCAGTAGGAAGACCTGCAAGGACATTAATAACATCAAGTAAATGTAGAAAATGTCAGGAATATTGTATTTACTTATTAGAGAAACGTAAACATACATAATAATGTTATATAAACCTTAGAGGTTAACTCTTAAAATGTCAGAAAGATCTATTTTTGATTCAAAAAAGTAAATTATCATTTTATGAAACCAAGATATTGGCAACCTATGCAAATCGAGTACAAACTCCATCAAGGGCATTAGCAAGAATTATTAATCAGTCTAAATCACCCTACCTAATTACAGAATTGTACTATGAAGATAATGTGTATACAAAATCTAAGGATATTATTAACATTTTTGAATCAATATATGCTAAAATCTATGGAGAGCAAACTGAATCACCTACAAGTAGAAATTATACTGATTTCCTACAAAAGATTAATTTCCCAAAAATTGATGAGAAGCTACAGAGAGATTTAATACAGACAATTTCTATGGAGGAAATAACATCAACAATCAAAACTTTGAAACCACATAAAGCCCCGGGCCCTGATGGACTTACGGCGGAATTTTATAAAACTTTCAGTAATACGCTTGTTAAAATTTTAGCACATACCTTGAATTATATTATTAATAATAAAATCAATGATTTACATTTCAATGCATCCAAAACAATCCTTATACCTAAAGAAAATTCAGATCTTCAAAACCCAGACAATTATAGACCTATATCACTCTTAAATGTTGATACAAAAATCTTGACTTCCATTTTAGCTACTAGATTGAAGAAAATAACGAATTCAACTATTTCCAATGAGCAAACGGGGTTTTTTAACCTCTAGGCAAACTAGTGATAATACCTTAACACTTCACACTTTAATCTCTTATGCCAATCAAAGGAATTTAAATATGTATGCCCTTATTATAGATGCATAAAAGGCATTTGATAGAGTTAATATACAATTCTTATTTAATATTTTACCTTATTTTAAAATACCTCAAGAATTTATCCTAATATTACAAACATTATATGAGAACCCTTATACAACCTTATTTATAAATAAAATGTTTTCTAATAGAATTCAAATCAAGAATGGTACCAGTCAAGGTTGTCCTTTATCCCCTATATTATTTAATTTATATTTAGAACCTTTATTTCTTCATATTAAACAGAATATATACCACAATGTCCCAGTAATTTATGGTACCAAGAATTCTATGGCAGCTTTTGCTGATGACCTAAATATCTATTGTACAACACCTGTTTCTGATACCAAGAGATTACTATCGGCGATCGAAGAATTTCAATTAATATCAAATTATAAAATAAATCTAAAGAAAACAAATATATTTCCCTTGAAACTCCGAAACCCTTCTCACTTTTACCCTTGATTGGGCAAATAAAATCTGAAGAGAAGATTAAATATCTTGGTATTACCTTTTCCACAGACAACAAGGATTTCTATCTCAATAATGTTAAACTGAAATGGGATCAAATTTCATTAGACTTAAGGAGATGGAATAACCTGAAATTGCCTACATTAGCAAAGGTATCAATTATTAAAATGAATGTACTGCCCAGAATGTTATATATCTTTAGGTCCGTACAAGTGTTAATTACTAATAAATTTTTCAAACAAATGCACATTGAACTTGTTAAATGTATATGGGACCCAAAGAAAACTAGGATATCCTATGATAAATTGATAACCCCGAAAGATAAAGGTGGTTTGGATTTACCTGAGTTTGGAACATACTATTCAATTATTAATGCTAATAAACTTCTAAGAATTGCTAACTATGATATACAAAGTACTACTTGGTCCCCAAATTGGGTAAAACTGGGTTATAAACATGCAGAGCATTTGAACATAAATCCTAAAGCTTTACCTTTTTTAAATAAACTATTAAAACATATGCCCTAATGGACCACGTTAACATTTATATACTATTATTGCAAAATCTTTTTAGATCGTTAAATTTATTTCAATATATGATGCTCCTGCAACCTTTCCATAAAAATCCTAACCTAAGAATTAATAATCAACTTATAAACTTAAAAAATTTCCCACTAATAATAAACTTAACTTTACAAGACATATACCCATATCTGAACTATTCTGCACATAATCTAAGGCAAGAAATGGATCTTCCTAAAGCATATTTAGTTATATTGAGACAGATTAAAGAACTAGCTAGTGGTTACTTTATAGACTTATCAGTGGATCAAGAGGTATTAACGAAATGCTCCTTGCTATCGCAAGCTTTATTACAAATGACCAAATATATAATGTCTACCTATAAATTGATAAAAGATATCAAATTTCATAATGACCTTCTCATATCGAAATATTGGAAAGAAAAACTACATTTGGTTGAAGATAGTAAATTCATAAATGCAATTAAATTAACAAAAGAATCAATTTCCCTTCATAAGTTAACTTTTACTCAACTTATGATATATAATAATGCATACTATACATGCCTTAGCTTGTATAAATTTAACTCTAAGAATTCTCCCAAATGTCCATATTGTAAAGACGAAGTGGCGGACCTCCTGCATATGATTTGGAGCTGCAAATGTATATATAAACTTTGAAATTCCCTAAGACTACAATTGCAAAAGATTGGATATCAGAATTCAACGTTATCTTGGGAGTTTACAATATTACACATTCCTCCAAACAATATACCTAGATCCCAGGTGATTGTACTCATAAATATTTTCTTATTGATGAAGCTCTATATAGTTACAAATTGGTTAAACCCAATGCAAATGTCTTGGGAGAACTTCAGGATCTTAGCGATAAGACATATATTAGCTGATAAACATGTTATCAGTAACCAAAGTAAACGTCCAAATAACCTAAAGATCTGGGAACAAATTTTTAACATTATATTAGTGTAAGCTAGTGAAATCAGGATATCCCACTATTATTTTATTTTAAACCAGAAAGTAATACTTTTAGAATAACCTTTAAAATTGTATGGAAATATATTTAGATGGGAATTGTGTGCATATCTTACTCAAATGGTGAAAGCATTTATGTAAATATTGTATATTGTATTTTAATGTTTGTTAGATAGTGTGTAGAAATTATTTATGTTTTTTCTCTTTTCTGTTTAAATGTGTATGAAGAAGTTAAAAATAATAAAGATGTATTATTGAAAAAAAAAAAGAAAAGATCTAGCATATTAAAAAGAGAAGTCATATCATGTATTACTCAAGTCAATTAAACTTTCTGACAAATTTTATGAATACCTAGACAATTTTTTTAGTTTATAGGGCATACTCACTCCTTCGTAAAATCATAATTGATGATGGATATAAAATTTTGACTAGAACTATGTATCTTGTATTGTTTATATTACACCAATTGCTTGTATTTCCATGACATTGTTAGTGACGTTTTTCTGTGATATATATGTATCGTGTTTACAGCAACACATGACTATATTATTAATCTCATGATTTCTACATTGTTGTTATGATATCTTTTTTGAGTTGCATTCTGTTTTGTGAAGTTTGGTCTTGGTGGAGCTTTACAAAAAATTATAATAAAGAGTATTTCTTTAAAAAGAACGAAAAATCCCATTAAGTTTAGTACAAATACTTTTATCTTCTTGTTTGCTAACAGCCTGAGGTAATTTAGAAGGGCAATTGTTAAGAGTTTTACAAATATTATCGATCTTATTTTATGAAACATTTTTCAGGACTAGACAGTTAACAAATAGTTAAAATTATTTTATGAAAAAGTGTCATGTAGTCCAAAGTAAACTTTTCTGGTAATACATGAAAAATGATGTTGCCCTACTGGTAGAACATTATTTAAAAGATATTTTGTAAGCACAGACAGAAATAGTGGGTAGGTCATACTCTTTCCAAGAAAAATTCAGTCTAGCTATATTATTCTCATCCTTAAAGCCAAAAAGGACTATAAAAATTCCCCGAAGATTGGAGACAACTATTGCTTGTTAAATTAAGGAAGATGTTTCCTATTGTATCTGAACTGTATTGGTAAGGTGAGACTGATTACACCAAAGCTGGTGTCATATATTTTGGGAAAATTATAACCTAGCAAGATATAAAAGGGACCTGCAGAAGATAGTAGTTAATGGTTTGAAATAAAACTCAACAGTACCATGTATTTTGGATGGATTCATTTGAAAGGAGAGCTCTCATATCTCAATTAATTGTTGACATTAATGATATTACTTACTAAAAAGTGGTCAGATAGCACTAAAAAATAAAGGTTACTACTACACTTCTAGAGTTGGGGAAAATAGTGGAATCTGTAGTCATGGAAAAAAAGAATTCTTAGGAGAACATGAACAGACATTTTATTAACAAAGGGACCATGGTTTGTGTATCTTGATAAGAATATTTCAGTATAAGGTTCATAGATTGGTACTAGGCTAACTGCCATTGCGAGCCATTTTAAGACTAGCCAATTATCCCTTGTGAGACTCAAGCCTTGCACCTTGTGTTAGTAAGGTAAACACCTTAACCATTAAGCCACCATCCCTCCCTTAAGTTAGAGATATCAGGACTCTGTCTCTTTGACTGTCTGTTGTCTCACTATCCTATATTTTTTACCGTGGTCACCCAGTGTGTTCACAAAAATAAGTGTTAGTTCTAAAGAGAATCAATAGTAATTATTTTAGTGGTGTGAGAAAAGTATAGTTATTTCATGACTATCACAATATGTTGTCTATTTTTGGCATAGGAATTATCATGGAGCTTTTATTCCCAGGGCTCCAACAAAAGATGGACACATCACCCGGTCAGAAATTCCCATTTCAAAAAATTAAGTAAAGAAGTAATTAAGTGAAATCTCCTTATTGGTGCCGGATATTACTTTACCTGCCTTAGCAAACCTGTTTTATCAAAAAGTGTTTTCATTAGTAAAATTTCATCTCTTGGCATGCATATCAACCTCTTAGCACAAGAAATCTGGTGAAAGCTAAAATAATGTGGGGACAGAGGCCCAAAAGTAGGGATAGAGTTTAGCTATTGCTCTTATAAAATTAGACAGCTGCTAGAATAACAGGATTTAACTTAGCATACATTTTCTGATGCATGTCATTATTTAGTGACTTCAACCCTCAGCAATTTGCCAGAAATATAACACAAATTTTGTGAGGAACTGAACAAAGATATGTGGCAAAATATGGACAGTTGAGAGGTATGCATGTTGGAATATGCATCTTTTACTCTTAGTTTTCCAGTCATATTTTTCTGGTATACTGGAGTAGGGACTCTGTCTGTTAACAAAAATTAAATTATAAAACATCTAAAAAAGGGAGCACAAATCTGAAAAAAAATGCTTAGCACAATTTATGCTTATGATAAACTCATTGAAAACAGACTCCATAACACAATAAAACCACAAACATTTTTTTTATGGGTGTAGACTTCCACTCCATAATTTTGGAGGCTTCCTTCCCTTTACTTGCTCAAGACTACAGTGAACTCTTATATGACTACAAAGTTGGTCAATGTGAAATTACAAATCCTAGTACCCATCCTCACATTAGCAGATACAAACTGCTGCAAATAAATTTGAAATATACTACCTCTTGTCATCATCATAATGAAGTTAAAATAATCTTAATAGCATAACAGATTTAAATGAATGGCTCTTTGGCTGAAATGCTAGATTTTTCTGAATGCGATATTGCATTAGAGATTTTTTAATGTTTAAATTTTTAATTTCATTTAGTCCAAGTGACAAATGATATTCATTTGTCAACAGAATATGCATATATGTTTTGTTTTAATTCCAAAAAGTACAGTTGGCATTTAAATAATAAAGAAAACTGTCCCTGTCTTCATTTCCTAAGGAATAATAAACCTGAGCTCAATAAATCTCATTTAAACTGCATCACTTTAATAATTTCACCCATTCTGAAGTACTTCTTAACATGTTCATGCCTGCTATACAATAATTCCTTACACGTGCTGTCAGTTATTTTGATATCACATCTTCTGTAAAGTCAGATACAGAGACTGTCCTATATGTACACATGAAGTCTATGGAGCCATAATTGTGTAAGTACGTAAGGTAACAATAAGAAAATCTAGTCAAGTACCATATATACATGAAGGATTCACTTTTCTGGCTGATGTTATGCTGTCTTTCCATACAATAACGATGAGATAAAGAATGACGCAGTTGGCTGTTGGACATGCAGGACTGAAGCTCTGAGTGCCATTCCACTAAGATGGTCTTAATTAGCAGCCTGGACAAAGGAAAGGGATGTGGGTCTGGCCTTCGAGGGAAGAATAAGAGGTGCACCTGCTTGCACTATAAGGGAGAGGTGTGAGATGTATCCTGAACTGCACTTCAATGATAGATCTATTGTATAAACTAGAGACCAGATTAAAGTCATCTAACAATGTCAGGGCTGTTTGTGGGTATGCCACCCATGTGAGTGAATGACTGCCACAGACTATACCTGTTTTATACTATTAACAAAGTAATTAATACGGCATACACAAGAGGACCTAATGTCAAATCCCAGTCCTGATGGAAACCTTCTATGACAGCTACATCAGTGGATGCGCAGGTTAAGCTTGGTGCAGTATTTGCTAACTTATCTGCATGTACGAGAACAGAAATAATGGCAAAAGCATTCCCCAATTGTGCCTGTGTGTAAAGTTAAGCAAATTTTAATGGGAGAAAAAGTTACCATTTGAAGTATAAGAATATGTTGATAAACAGACTTCAGTGTTTTGTATTATAGATGTTAATAACCATTGTAAGCCCCTGGGTTTGATATTGCCATTATTAGCTGTCATGCAGAAAAATCAATGAACTCTGATGAAAAGCAGGGAAATAGTCATTTTGATTCTGTAAAACTAAACAACCCAGTTATACAGTAAATATATGCGGCTGTTGCTCACAGAAATATATATTTGCTTATTTTTTTAATTGCTCAACAAGTATTCCATGGCTTGTTATAGTCAAACACTGAACATGATTCAGAATGCATATAAACAAGTGAGATTCTGAACACTTTTTCAGGAAAACCGAATAAATAAGTAACAACAATATGTTGCATATTTCTTATAAGACTTTGCAGTTAATGAAAAGTATTGCATTTAAAGAACCCACATGAGACTCAAAAGACGCAAAATAATGCAAAATGTTTTTCCAGACCAGGTTAGAATTTCTTAAGTGTAGTGATTGGGTTGATATTATGATATTGCACGCTCAGAAGAGCAAACGACACATAATCAACCCTATGCAAGCGAAAGCTTACAACGTCAAAACATCAGAACTATTCCAAAACAAAAAACAAAAAAAAAAAACCCCATTAAATAATGTGGGGGGGGGTTTGCCCCCACAACCCCCGCTGTGCCCCCCACACCCCGCTACTTAAATATACCAACTCCGAGATCGCAATACAGTGTCAAAAAGTCAAAGTAGCAAAAGCAGCTAAACAAATTCTTTCCCAGGGAAAGAAGTCGTGAAAAGCCACTTAGCTATTTTGCCTTTCCGCGCTTTTCAGTTTGACAAAGATGCATTCGACAACCTGTGTCTGTGACAGTGTAATAGGGAGCCTAGTGATCAAATGCAGTAGATAACAAAGAATTTCTAATTTAGAACATATTAATATGGCTCTACTCAATGCCAGGAATATGAACAAGAAATACCTGAGGCTTTCCTGCAACTTGAATTCTTTCATATATGTATAGTTACAAAATCTTGGTTTCAGAGCTATGAAAGCACTCCCTCTATTCCTGGGTATAATGCCTATTATGTCTTCTGACCCACTGGGAATTGTGGGAGAGTATCAGTATTTGTCAAGAATATCATTACCTTATAACAGATTCTTCGGGATACCACATGTGAACTGCTAGAAGTTCAAATTATCTTAAACAAGACCAATAACGACTTCTTAGCTAGCTATAGAAAAACTCTATGCTATCTTCTGAACACAATAGCTACCTTAACACATTAGCTGAAATTCCCATTAAATT
The DNA here is from genome assembly GCF_019279795.1 of Protopterus annectens. Taxonomy (NCBI): domain Eukaryota; kingdom Metazoa; phylum Chordata; order Ceratodontiformes; family Protopteridae; genus Protopterus; species Protopterus annectens. Next base: position 1,090,370,664 of record NC_056731.1, on the reverse strand, counting down.
CAAAACCTTTCTAATGGGTGACTAATCAATAAACTGTATAATCTACTCTGACAGTGTTCGACATGCCCAGGCTTCCTTGACATTATAAATGCTAAATCTCTTTCACAGATAGTTATTCATCCTAATATGGATGCCAGTATCCTGTATCTAGCTCTTACAAATACGGTCACTTTTTGGACAGTTCAATATGTATCATCATGCTTTGTTAAATCAGACATAATTTAAAGACCAGTTCCTTTAAAACTAGTTGCACTTCCTCAGGAAATGGTTCTATGTTTAGGGACTTCTCAAAGCAAACCTTCTTCAGTTACTTGATGACTTACATTTAGCTGTAGTCCTCTTCTTAAGGAGCCAATGACAATGACTAAAGCTGCTACCTATGCCTCTCTAACTTCTATTCCCACTTCAATATTTCTGTTGATTAGGCAGTCCTTATCTGCAACAAATACTGTGACTTTAAAAACAAACCCCTGTGGTGGAATATCTGTATAAATAAAATTTATAACAAGAGAAAGAAACTGTTTAATGCTTATAAGATGCCTCATTTTACCTTCCTTAAGAGTACACTTAAGTGAAGTAATAAAGAACTTAAAGGAACCATTAAAAAGCTCAAAGCTGAGAGGGAACATAACATATCCACTAAACCAAAAGCAATGTGCAAACCATTCTTTAACTATGTCACATCACAAAGTTAAGAACTAACATCCAACAGTCTTTGGAGCTAGTCTATAATAATACTACACTGTCTAACCCAAAAGAAATAGCTAATGTCCTAGCTAACAAATTTAGTGCAAATTGTACTCTACCCACAGTTATGGCTATCCCACAGGTTCCACAATCCCAGCTATCCCATTTAATTAAAAAGAGACAAGTTCTTTTAGCCCTTTCAAAACCTAAGACTGCTTCATCCATGGGCCTTGACAACAAACCAGGTTGACCGATTTTCAGTGCCAAATATGACCTTTCTAAACCCCTACTTGAACTATATAATCTAAGCATCTCCATTGATTACATTCCTGAAACCTGGAAAAAAAGGTATTTTTATGCCATTACACAACGGTGGTTCAACCACAGACCTTAGTAGCTGTACCTCGTTAGTCTCACTAGTCTCATATGTAAAGCTATGGAGTGCATTATATCAGACCTTACTAATCTAGACATTGGAAATCTCTCATCCTAGATCCACATAAGGTCCTGCCTCTATAACTTTATTAATTTCTTTGAAAAAGTAACAGAAGCAGTGGATAGTGGTTATGCAGTGCATACAGCATATCTAAACCTGGCTAAGGCCTTTGCTACTATTCCTCATGCAAGTATTATTGATATACTTGTAAATCTGAATATAAGTCCTTATATTGTGCAATGGATAACTAACTGGTTGTCTGACAGAACCCATAAGACTACATTAGAGGTAAAGAGTTTATCAGATAGGTACTGTTGGGTGTGTGTGTGTGTGTGTGTGTGTGTGTGTGTGTGTGTGTGTGTGTGTGTGTGTGTGTGTGTGTGTGCTTGTGTGTGTGGTGGAATGAATGAAGGGGTGCTTGTGCTAACGTGACACAACTGGATGCGAGCAGAAATTGCTGCAAGGGCATAAGAAAAGGCTCAGTTAATGCTTCCGATAATCATGGAATGATTCAGAGACAAGTAAATTAGCTGATGATAAGGGATTTCCTCACAAGTGTGTCTCTGAATTGCTTGTTGCATTGATGACTCTAACAGGCCCCCTTTGCCACTGCCTTTCTGCTAGTAGCTGAGCTAGTCTTTGAATCTTGGCTTAACAAGTCTTACTTGATAAGTCAAGGTTAGGCATAGCTAAGTGGAATATGTTTTGTGAACGACAAGCATCATTAAAGGGTTGCTGCCTAGATAAGCTATAGTTTTCTTTGTTTTTAATAAAAATATGAGATACATTATTAATCCATGCCCTGACATTAATACACAAAAGGCAAAAATAAAGGTTTTCATGCATTAAAAGAATAAATTACTTTTGGGGGAAAAGACTATTACTTACAGTGACATTGCACATGTGCATGCATAGTTACTGTCATACACACAAATGAACAATAATTCACATCTGCACACACACGCACACACACACATACACATGTGCACACATGCACACATACACACACACACACACACACACACACACACACACACACACACACACACACACACACACACACACACACACACACACACACACACACACACACACACACACACACACACACACACACACACACACACACACACACACACACACACACAAAAATTCATCTTGGGTTATGATGTTCATTTTCTATTGAACTACAAAGGCATTATGACAGCTTCTTAAATGCAGCATAAGTGGAAATGGCTTTTTGGTAGTGTCCTAGCTTCAACACACATGGTGCATCTACAACCATTCATCTATCCATAAATCCAGATAGCCAGGCAGCCAGTCATCCATCCATTTTATAGTTTACGTTTTAATTTGAAGTTCATAACATTAGTAAGTTCAGTAGTCCTGACCACATTGCTCTCTCCTTACCAACAATCGACAGAGCAGCCTATGAGATTCCAGAAAATGTCAGACAAGCTGCGAGGATATAATCCCTTTAGTTCATTCTGTGTCTATCATTTGGCATCTTCTTCATTCACTATGTTTGGTACACCTCCTTTCTCAGTGGACACACTGACACTTTCAACACAGAATATCTGATGGTCAGCGCTAATATCAGCCTGCCAAGCTTATCACTTCATTACACAAAATAAGCTGAACAGTTCTGTGAGAGAACCTGCTTTTCATTCACTGCCAAAATCTCCCGATTTTATTTATTTTTATAAGTATTATTAAATGCCAGATAGTTAGATTATCAAGGCCTAGAAACAGGGATATGTATTTTCTCAATTAACTGAATCTTTTAATGGAGATGTTTAAAGAAAAGGACTATCCTGGAAGATTACTGAATGCAATTATGAAAGAAATTATTGAAGGAAGAAGTAACAAAAAATATTCTCCTATACATAACAATACATATAATCAAACTGTTTTAAACAATGATTCCCAAAAGGTTATTGTCATAAATAGGGGTGATGCCTCAAGCACCCTGAAAAAATGATAGAAGCAGGATGATGGTTATTTCATATTGTCTTGAAGGCCCTAGAGTCAGAAAGATTTTAAATGGGGTTCAGGCGCCTAGACAGCGAGACATTTCCCTGTGGTACATTTGACTGGGGACACATGGCTGAAGTGACAGTCAGCTGCAGAGAAATATGACTGTTTGCAAATTCCCTGTGTGAAAGAGAAGAATGTGTTGCCATTCCCACAACTTCAAGAACTAAAGTCACAGGGGGAAAACAATGCCCATGGTCCACAAGGGAACATGAGACAGCAGGCAATATGGCAGGCAGCAGCAGCAGGCTGGCCAGAGGGCATTTCTGTGGCAGTACAAATGCAGTGCACAATGGGCAGTACCTTTATAATTGGTGTGTGTGGACAATTACCCCCTTTACATTATTTAGGGAACATTACCTAAAACACATACTGGAGCATAAATGTGACTACAGTAACCTGCAGGATTTCTTCCATGCTGCAGCACACCTCTACATGTTGTAGTTACATAAGTATGTACACTGAGCACAACACTCATTTCTTCTTCTGCCTTCATGCATTTGGTTATTAAAGCTGTGAGCATGGCAGTATGTGCTTCTCTTTGCCCACAGGGAATTTGCAAACAACCATATTTTTCTGCAGCTGTCACTTCAGCCATGTGTCCCCGGTTAAATGAAGCACAGGGAAATGCCTCGCTGCCTAGGCACCTGAACCCCATTACATAGATTATGTTGGAAAAGTATGTTTACTCTACCCCCACACCATATGACAGCTCTCCTTGAACAACTGTGTGAAAGCAATATTAGACATATTAATCAAGGTGATATTCACATAGATAATTTAACTAAAGCAGAGGGAAAGCATTATATTTATTGAAAAATGATAAAACAGTGAGAATATTGAAGTCAGATAAGGATGGAGGGGTTGCTTTAATGGATTATTTGGTCTACAGCAGTAAAATGTTTGATATTGTATATGACATAGAAATGTACACTAATGTTTCAAGAAATTAGGTTTTTTTAGTATATTCTAAAATTGATATTATTATACATGACATTAACATATATTAAAGTTGCATTTCTTGGAATACTATCTATCTTTTATATCCCAAAGATATGCAAAAGCTTAGCAAATCCTCCATTGAGACCAGTTATGGCAGTGAAGGGGTCAAAAATATAACCTCAAGCTGCATATGTAGATTTTCATTGTAAACATTTGTTGTTTAAGGAAAAACGCATTTTAAAGGATTCATTAGAATTAGTTCTACTGAATAAATTTGCCGTCTTTGAAGATGAATACTTTCAGCAACTCTCTGGTGTAACTACTGGGTCCAGATGTGCTCCAATATATGCAAATTTAGTCCTAGGAGAATGGGAGCATTGTTTTTTTCTTTAACTCATCACACAAGAAAAATATCTATAGATATTACAAATTTTTGGATAATATTTTAATATTATGGGAAGGTGATGTTAATCCCTTTCTGACATCCATAGAATATTTAAACACTACCATGGCATTTTTAAAATTCACTTCAACTTATGGTATGGAAAACATTATTTTTTTTGGATGTTACCATTATGATAGATAAACTCAACAATGCATTTATTTCAAATATATTTCCTAAAATGACCTATTCCAATACATTGTTACATTATAAAAATTGCCATCCCCCTTACATGAAAGAAAATTATTATTAAAGGCCAGATTGTTAGACTGTCAAGGCTTACAATGAGAGACATGGCTTTCTAAATGAATTGAACATTTTAACAGATATGTTTAAAGAAAGGGTCTACCATGAAAGCTTATTAAATGCATTTATTAATGAAATTTTGGAAGAGAGAAGACTTAACAGTGCATATAAACAAACTGTTTTAAACAATGATGCTCAAAATGCTATTGACACAAATAGGGGGTGATGCTGCAAGCACCCTGAAAGATGACAGAAGCAGGACAATGGTAATTTTGTATCATCTGGAAGTTCTGAGAGTGCGAAACAATTTAAATGATTGCTGGGAAATATGTTTAGCAAAGAATTTAAAGATGTATTAGGTTATAAACCAAATATAGCTTAAAGAAGAGACTTCAACATTAAAAATTTACTGGAAATTCCACAGGTTACTAATACAAGAAATAGTATATCCAGGATGTCTAAATGTGGATCTTGTAAACAGTGTAGCTATATTAATGATGACTTATATGTAATAGTTAACAGTACTGAAAGTAGTTTAAGATGTCCAGGGAAATTTAACTGTAACATCAGTAAGGTGTTTTTTTTATTGCAACCTGCACAGCTTGTACTGTATACTACATAGTGAAAACTAACAGAAAATTAAAGGATAGAAACTATGAACATATTTATGATATAAATAAACAGAAAACTACAAATACTCTTTTTAAACATTCTTTAAAATGTAATTACTTTAATAAATGTATTTTTTCATTATAAACAAAGTATTTATTGATGAGAGGAGTAGTGACTATGACACTTTATTGGAATTTAAAGAATTAACATGGCAAATTTGTTTAAATGCTAGAAAAAACAGGTATTAATAATAGTATTTCCATATCTAGTTTGTTAAAACTGAAGTCAAGTATTTTACAGAATTTTGATATTAAGATGTTATAAAAAGAATTAACATGGCACATTTATTTGAGCACTACACAAAAAACAGGTATTAGTGATAGTATTTCCATATCTAACTTGTTAAAAATGAATTCAAGTGTTATACAGAATTTTGATATTAAGGTGTAGAGAGGTCTGCCATTTCAGATAAATGAAGTGTTATCAATAAGTAAGTATGCTTGATTTATTGAAAGATTAGTATAAAGGAAATGAAGGAAGTGATGTCATGCTGTATAAAAAGATCATGTGTTCTGTATTTTGTAACTCTGAGGGAGTTCCTGAAGTTTGAGGTACAAAAGCGATGTGTTTTGTATGTTTTTACATGTCTTTTAATAACAAACGGAATTCATTTTCATGGTGAAGTGACTTGGATTTTGTACAGATGAAGTTTGAACCCTTTATCTGTTGAACAGTGCTTTTTGGGTGGAGTTTGTTCTTAGCATTATATAAGTTTTGGTTCCTTTACCTTTTATATCAAGCTTTTATAAAAATGTTTTAGTAAAAATCTTCCAGTTTGTGACAATTTTGCAACACTGAAATACTGCAAGAGTTTTGATCTTACCAGTAGGACATGGTAAGAAACAGCCAAACATTTAGTGAGTTTTGAACAAATGCATAATTGACTTTATCATGTAAAGAAGACAAAAGGTTTTTCATTAAATTTTTTGCTAATGAGAATATAGTATTGCTTGTTTTATATTTTTTGAACTTCTTATAATGTATTTTCTTATTGTGGCTGGGACCCATAAACATTCTGCAGTGCTTAGTTAGTCTGTACATTACACTGATTTTTCATTCAAATCTACTTTGCACTTTATTGCAACTAAAAGCATGTAGGATTTCTAGCAGCAGTATCCCAATAGGACCTGGCAGTGAACTATGTATCTAATCAAATAAAAGTGTCAGAACAACAAATAAAAAAAGTCTCAGCTTCAAGTCCTGGAATTGTCCTAAAGGTTTCAGTCACTATATTATGCTATTGTCACCAGAAATTTTATTTTAATACATTCAAGCACTGGTGTTTATGAGCTGTATGGTAATTGCATTTTACGCATTTATTCAGTTCTGAAGAATGATAAATTGAGTTTTTTATGATTATTATATATATTTAATTTGAAACAAAAACAGCTTGGAATGTAGTAGGCAACCAAAAATGTAAAATCCTGAATGAAAATACATCAAAAAGTAAAAAACAGACAACTTTATTCCACATGAAGGTTAAGCGCTTTCACCTCTGAAAGAAACTGGGACGTCTTCAGAACCAATTGAAACAATTAAGCATAGTGAATAAATATTTTGTATAAGAACATGTGACCACTTTTAAATCTAATTAGAACCAATTAAAAACAAAGAAACTACTAAAATAGTTATACACTATTAGTAGCCTGTCATTTATAAACAGTAAAAAAACTGCTGAAAAAAAATTAAACACTATAAATAGGAGAATAGCTTGTCACAACAATGTACCTAGTTTGCAATTCTTGTGCTCTAGTTTTTAGAATAGGTACTATGGAAATGTGTCCATTCAACCAGGTTGACATGGTTGCATTCAGTTTAAATTGCCAGAAAATATTGCCTGTCTCTATATGCAACTCCGACCAGCCTATAATCTCTGGAATAATGTTCAGTATCCCAAACTTAGGTGTGTTTGTAAAGTGCATTATTTGTGCTACCTTTTAAAATAGCATATTGATGCTCACATATCCTTTTTCTCAATTGTCTCTCAATTTTCCCTACATAGGAACATTGACATTTGTCACACACTGTGTTATAAACCACACCTTTCATTGCATAATTTCCATTTTGTAAGTGGATAACTGAGGGAATGTCTTTTATATACAAAACAAGACTTTCTAAAATGAAAGAACATTGATGGCAATTTCCACATTTAGTCATACTCTTCAAATTTAAAAGGGTTGAGGGAATAGGATGTTCAAAGAGAAACTTTAGATTTTTCCCTTTCTTGAAAACAGAATGGGAACCTTCTCCATTACTGACATGTCTGGATGTGCTCTAAAATCACTCAATTTTTAGTGATGATGTCCTTAATTTCCTTTTACTCACAACCATAGGGAACCACCAGGTTATTGGTGAAAACTTCTTCTCTATTGTCCCCCTCATGTGTTCCCTAGCAGAGGTTTATATCTAATACCCCATCCATGCACTATTTCAACAGTGATCTTATGGATCAAATCTGTGGGTACTCCCTTTCTGAAAACTTCTGACCAATCTTGCCAATTTCTATCTTAAAATTTGAACCATTTACCCTTTCACAGTGTTTTTTAGTGTGGTGTTGATGACAACTCTCTGATAATCCAGATAGCTATTGGAAAATATATCTTTTCTAAAAATCTTTGAACCAAAACACCCTTGTATAGAGTAACATCCAAATAGTCGATTCTTTTGTCAGAATGAGTCCCAGTAAATTTGAAAAATGGTAAAATATTATTCAAAAATTCCATAAAATAATTTATTTCTTGTGGTGTTCTTCTTCTCCACAAGATAAAAATATCATCCAGGTTGTGATAAAATGTGAAGGCTGCCAGCCTAGCTAGATAGAATTTTGTAAATAATTTTAGGTCATTGTAAATATTAATATGATCCACAGGCTTGTTTTACAAATGTAAGAAAACTGTTATATGCTGAGTTTCAAGAATGTAACCACAGTGCACTCTGCTGTAAGAAAGCAGAAATGTGTATAAACTCTATGCCTATGTAATGTATATTTTCATGGTAGAAAACTGGGACATACAGAGCTAACTTGCAAACTTTAAGAAAATAAGCTGATAAAAAAATAATGTTGCGACTGTGTGTGATCTCAAGCTAAGAGACAGGATGTCTGGGCTAGGAGCTTCTTTATATTGTCTTAAGACAGAGATATTAACTGAGTTTCACATGTAAAATGTCTTTTATTGCTGTGACTTCCTGTCAGCTGAAGATCACAAAAAATACTAAATTTTAAGTTCTGTGAGCCTGGGAAACGTAAGCAGAAGTGACAAGAATGATTTAATCTGAAATGACTCAGCAGTAATGTGTATTATCAATTTAAGAACTATCTCAAGAGAAAGACATTGCATTTTGTATTTGTCTTCAGAGCTGTTAACAACTCACCAGCACTGTGCCTTGCTTAATAAGTAAGTTATTTAGAACAGTGATTTCTCTTACAGATAGAAATACAGTAAGATTAGTTTAGCTGTTTTCTACATTTATGTCAGACTGTCCTACAATGTTGTTTTAAAGTGTTTCCTGTGATTTCTGAACTTTCTAGTGTCACTGTGTTGAATTAATGAGTATTTTCTTGTGTTTTTATTATTTATTATTAAATATTTTTAAACCTTTTAACTGTGGTTGATTTGTGTAGAAATAATTTAAGCTCTTAGTGTACTTGCATGAATTTTATTGATACTGTACAAGCCACTCCAATAGCATTGCTGTTCATCACACTTACTATTTGGGTAACAGTAACATTGCACAGTAGAATTGGACACCCTTTGGTAAGGACCTTTATAGTAACTGATAAGGGTGGTTGGTGGCAGGTGGTACTACCATATAGTTTGGGCAGAAGAGGGCATAGCTGGAGAACCTGTGCCAGCCTTCCCCAGGAGTGTCTGTGTGTTTGTATATAACTCATATCTCAAAGTGTGTATGTCAGCAACTTGGGTAGGGACACGAAGCACTGGTTGGACAGAGAGGGTGCTGGAGGTATTGATTTGACCACTTGACTGAGATCTGAACTCTATATCTGTATCATTGGGGAGTCTTATTGGAGATCTGGAGAGAAAGTGAGAAACTAGCCATAGACTGACTGTGATATCTGTGTGCTCTTAAGGGAAATTGTACTTTACTGTATGTGTGTACTTGTTATCCTTCCAATGTGGATGTCTCTCACTGGTGCTAGTGGTGAGGATTGAGGCTCCTTGATTACTGGGCCAGTGCGCTGGCATCACACAGGTAACTGAAGTATACCCACCATTTATCCTTAAAGTTTGAGTTGAAAACATATTTAGTCTCCCATGCATACATCACTAAATTTGCATAAATGGGTGTGCAACTTGCTCCCATTGCCACACCCTCTATTTGTTTAAAGAATTCACAATCAAAAGTGAAAAAAAATTGTTGTCCAAAATAATTTCCATAACCTCAGTAATAAAATTCACCATGGTGTTATCCAATGTAGTTAGGGTCCTAATGGCTTCAGAAAACAACAAAAGACCTTCCTGGTGAGCAATGGAAGTGAATAGATCTACAACGTCAATAGTCATAAAATTACAATCTGTACTATACCATTCTTGTTTAATTTGAGAGGGAAAATCCCAAGAATATTTTAAACAATGATCTATCAAATAAATAGACTTCTTTAATATTATGTCTATGAAAACCCCTAAAAAATATGTAATACTGTTTTGTGCTGACACAATTACTCTGTAGGGTGATTGTTGAATGTTTTGTGCACTTTCAGTATTCTGAATGCTACAGGTATAATTGCATGATATTTTTTTTTTAATGAAATAACTGTTATGAAATAGCCCATGATAAAAAGCATCTTCTAACAACAATTGTATCTTCCTATATACTATAAAATCTTCATTCCTAGATGCCGTCCTGTATTTATTGGAATCATAAAAAATATTAAACATCTGTCCTTTATAATCCAGCTTATCAACCAAAACCACACATACACACAACTTTGTCTGGTTTCATAATTCTGAGATTTTGATTAGATTAATTGTTTTAAAAGCATTCACAATCAAAAGTGAAAAAAAATTGTTGTCCAAAATAATTTCCATAACCTCAATAATAAAATTGTTCTTGGGCGTTCAAATTGTAGCACTTACTCTTATAATTATTGGTCAAGTTAAACAAATCTGACGAACATAATCTCTCAAATGCTGCAATGGTGGAGTGCATTGGGGTATTAAAACAGCTCTTTTTCTTAAAGGAATTTACATTATTCACATAAGTGGTAGGGCCAACAACCTGGTTTTGAAACAAAACTCGTAAATTTAATTTTCTTGTGAATAACCTTAGTTTAGTAGCAGTTTCTGTGTATTGCACTTTAGAGAGTGGGGCAAACGTGAAACTTTTTTTAAAAAGGGTAAAATGTGATTGATTAATGTTTAAGTCAGTGAAATTAAAAATATGGAAACCATTAAAAGACAGCATTTTGCCATCAAAAGCAGAAATAATATCTACCCTGTTGGGGTTTTCATCTGATAGATTCCCTAACCCTTCTTCCTGTTCCTGTGATTCTGGTTCCAATTCTGAATTCTCCCTTTGTTGCAGCCTCTCCTCAGGAGTGAGCCTGAGGTAAAAATGGTTCATTTGTTGTTGTTTTTTTTTTTTTTATTAAAAATCCTTTCTGACCTACATAGAGATGGATATTGTTCCTCATATCTTCTATAATCCTGTATATCCCTCTCTCTCTTTTAACATAAACTGTGGCATGGTTGTCTACTATCTCCTCAGTGTCAACCTCCTGCCCACCATGTTGTGAAGGAATAGGTCCTATTCTAATACGGGGAGATGGAAAAGCTTTAGGCAATGGGTATGCTGTCTTATCAAAATATTCCTTTTCGTCCCTTTCCAGTTTTCCCTTTTTTTGTTCAAAGTTCTCATTAACCTGTTGGTCCACCCTATTTAACATGCCTTCATATTTATTAACATTATGCTGTAAAAGCAGGTCCACTAAAAGCTCATCATTCAAAATATAAACCTCTTCTAGCAACTTATTAATGTTAGAATTATTTAACCTGATGATAAAATGTAATAACTCAATGCTGTGTCTGTCAAACATGTCTATTAATTCATTGAATTCACATTCATTCATTACAAGTCCATTTGGCCCTTTGAGCTACAATGATTGTTTGGATTTAATTTAAAACGTTTATTCCAATTTTATAGCAAAAACATTGATAGACATATGTTAAACAAAGCAATAAAGTCTCACAGTGAAAAGAGGCTTAGCATTAAAACTTCTCAGCCCTTGAAACTCACATTAATTGAAACAGCATTAAAACCCACATTTGAAGAAAATACATCTGGCCAGTGGTGGATAATTTTTAACTTTGGGTTCTTTTCAAATCATAGGCTGCTTGCACACATTTTTAGGACCATACATGCATGTGTTTTTTGATTCACCTTCCTGATTGTAGTAAATTATATTCCCTGTATAATACAGTAGCACTTGTTAGAGTACGCTTTAAGTTTGTAGTTTTGAAAATTTTTACATTAACCAATGAAACAAAATGTATGAGCCAATAATGTCAAAATGGCCCAATTCAGAACATTTCATCAATACAATTCTAATCCAACTTCTGTCATTACAATCCATCAATATTAGTCAATGTGCACAATCTCTACAGAAGTAAAAGTCATCTGAATAATTCTACATTAAAGAGATCTGTAACTAGTGAAGAGGTTGCTGCTAGCAAACAACTTTATATTTCAGTGTTTCATCTACAAATTCAGTGCCTGCTGCCCTTGAGGAATAAATTGCCTATGTCACATTAAAAAGTTGGTAATATTGCAATAGGGAATGGATGGTAAAGTGAAAACATATTCATAGTTACTAAGCATCTCCTCCCAAGGAGGACTTACTCAGGACTGCAGCACCCCACCCACGTTAAAGTACAACATAATATCAACAATCTATCGACATGCTGTGGGAGTAGAACCCACAGCCTTCTACATCAAATGCAATGATGCGACCTGTTGTGCTACTAGCAATTCTTTGAAATTCTTTAGCACAATAGTATTACCATTTGCTAAACAACAGTTGCACATTGTAAACAGACTTAGCATGAGCAGCATTAATTCCTTGTAAAATGCACTTGATACTCAACCATACCTCTCAACCTTGTAGCACAAGAAATCTGGACAAAACCAAAATTAATGGGGGGACAAAGGTCCAAACCTAGGGACACATTTTAAATGTTACTTGTATAATCTTAGGAAGTTGCTAGAATAACACAGTTTTGTGTCACTGTGCATTTTCTGAAGGATATGAAGACTGAAATATAAATGGCTGTAATTATTTAGTGAAGTCACTGCTCACTGATTTGCCATAAAACCACACATTTTATGAGGAACAGACCTAAAATAAGAGGCAAAAATTTGGACAGTTGACAGTTATGCACTCACCTCTTTGAAACTCAATTTTTTTAACACCTTGGTGGTTAGGGTAGAAGATTCAGTCTCTTGTTTCCTTGTAAATAAGGTACAGTGCTTGAGCTTGAGCAAATTAAGGCATTTTTTTTTTACTGCAAAGGCACTATACAGCCTCAGACTCCTACACATCAAAGGGATACTGGGGTTTATTGGCTAGGAGAGAAATGGGTAAAGAGCATAAGGGAAGTCGTGATCATACTTAAAACCCACATAAATAGCATCCCTGAGAACATAAACAATCAAAACCAACCATCTATTAAAATAGTGAAAACTTTTTTTAAAAACCAAGAACTAGCAAAAAATGTAAATGATTTATCCCAAGATGACACAATCAAATGCACCTAATTCACCAGCTGACAAATAATATGCAAATCAATTCAAAATTGTGAGAGGAAAAAGCAGAAACAATCTGACACAAGTATTCTAGCTAGTTTTACCAAGCAAAACTATTTATTTAGTAAACCAAATTGAACTATGGTAACCAAGGACAGGGACTAGCAAAGGCAATAGGCCACACTTATTTCAACCAGTTAAACCAAACCAAAACTACTGTGGCAATAAATGCAGTTAAACTATACCAGCCAAATTTCAACCATAAATGTCTACAACAAACATATCAAATAGATTAGATTTGTACAATACTGTTATATAAAGATCATGAAATTATCTAATAAGAACCAAAAAATTATGAATAGGCCTTAAGCCTTAACAGTCAGATGTTTTATTTGTCAATATTCACAGTAACACACACCAAACACATTTTGGCCACAACTTATTGGTGTTGCCTCAGATACCAAGGCATTGCATAGTTCCATTTAGACTCTCTCCGTATTTTCCAGCTGTAAATTGGAGAAGCTTTTCAAGAAATGAGAACTGAATGCATCCCCACAGCAGCATATGCTTGTAGTTCACATTGCACCCTCACACTGTGTTTGGGCTTTCCAAATATGTACAGCTGCCCCCACCCTCATGGCTGTTTGTATAAAGCCAGGATCAAATGGCACTCAGTCTACAGCTTACCACCTCTCTTGACCAGACTATTAGGAGCAAATTACATCTACTCAGATCAGATGACTATAAAGTTAATCATTGTCATCTGGTCTTAACACTTTGTTACCAAGTTATCTTAGTACATCTTTATGTTTAAACATAGTCGTTGCTATGAAAAATCCATGGCAAGCCTAGAAGTTATAATAATAGTTCATTCAGATTCAGGCCAGAAAAGTTATTTTTCTAAATCAGACAATTTGGGGTATCTATATCATTCTGAATATTCAAAGATCCAATGATTCTATATATATATATATACTCAGGACCTATATGAGAATACATGAGAAGTGTTATCTTCTAATACAATTAGATAGCCAGTATGTGGTATCCTAACAAACACCAATTTTAAGATCTCCAGATTTCTTACATGCATACATATGAACCAGGATGAGATTTCTCTTCTACAAATTACAGGCAAATATAAGTGAATATCTCATCAATTGGCACAAAACCTGACTGTATGGACTTCTGAATATCCCAAGAATCCCAACACCTACTTACCTTACTTGCTGAAGATGAAGAATTTCATGGAAGCAGTACAAATCTGTCCTGGCATGTATCTAGAGTCATACTGCAGAAGAAGCTGCAGCACAAGGATGGAAGGAATGGAATGTTAAATTCTGCATGGAGCGGAAGAGCAAGAGGTATGTGCAATGGCACACATACAGACGCAGGTGTGTACGACCTGTGTTTTTAAAGGGGAACAACTTTAAAAACAAAAAGACGTATTTTTTTTTTCTTATAATTACAAAGTCACAAAAGTCAAAATCCAGGGCCAGTTGCCATGATTGAGGTGACGGTATATCTTAATGGCACAAACCATCAAAAAAAACCTTGAATACACCTATTAAAAGATCCAATGGCTGATAATAGAAATGACTGAGGTGTGTGGTTAATGAGCAGTAGCTTTAGAAATCAGATTCATTTCTTATCATCAGCACTAACTACTGGGATAGCCAGAACATATGGAGAGGAAGTAAGTATGGTAGAAATGAAAGACATGAGAAAAAGGAAAAAGGGGGGAAGGGGACGTAGAAATTAAGAAGAGGGAGGAAGGCAAAAGTTTCTTGCCTGAAGATTTAATAAGTTAGCTGAAAACAAATCTCCAGAGGCAAATATCTTGATCATGGAGTAAACAATATTAGGCCACTAAGTTTTGGATTGTATTAGAATTGAGACAGTCAGACAAATAAGACTTAAAATTGTAGAACACAGCAGAATAGGTAAGAGGAAATTATTATGTCTGGTTTATTGAATCTCACTTCAATGAATCTCAAATAACTGAACAAATTTGACTGAAAACACATTTCAAAGAAACACATTTGACTAAAACACTTTATTGCAAGAGGCATGCCTTAAAGACTTGCTTTTTGCATTGGCAAATCCCTCCATTGCCCCTTACATGCCCTTACTTACTAACTCCATAGTTGCACAACAGTGGCAAAACTAGAAAAAAATGTACACAATGAATCACTGTAAATGTACAAATGCATTTCATAGAAAACTTCATTACAGCATATGTACCTTTAAAAATGTTTTATGTAGGAGAGCAAGCCCCCCTGCATCCTTCTATTTTGAAAGTATGCCCTTACTTCTGTATATTAATGCCATGGTTGTACAACAATTGAGAAGAAATTTATGATGTTCAGTCAATCATGAAAAAGACAAATGTGTTTTCAGTCAAATGTGATTTCAGTCAAATTTGTTCACTGAGCTGAGATTTGATAAAATGTGATTCAATTAAAAGAACTACTACTAAGCAAATAGTATAAATAATGCATCAAGAAGGGAAAACATTGACTTCTTAGATGAGGAACAAATCGCCCTCTTAAGTCTTTTATGTCTGACTAATAAGCTCAAGCAAGTCTGACAAAACACACATGGATACACACATGCACGTGCATATTTATATATGTGCATGTGTGTGTGTGTGTGTGTGTGTGTGTGTGTGTGTGTGTGTGTGTGTGTGTGTGTGTGTGTGTGTATAGATATGTATAGATATAGATATAAGTAGATACATAGATATATGATACAAAACTGTAAAAGTATAGGTGTGATATAAACTTTCAAATAGCATAAACAGAAAAAAAGAATGACAGCAGATATAAACAAAAGGATGGTGAGAACATATGAAAGGGAAAGCGCTAATCCTACTAAAACCTATAAAAAGGATTGCCTGATGTCAATCGCTCTTTTGAAGAAAGGGGATTTGGAACTGGACTCTTTCTGTTTTTAGAAATAAAGTAATGCTGTTACTATAAATACTTGAACTCTTGACTATCCTGTTTTGAAATTTCATTTTGTACTGACACATACACCCTGCATTTGGCCAGGTTGGATTGGACATACTGGACACCCCACCCCTGGGTGACCTTTGATAGTGGGAAGTCTGTTCCATGGGACCAGAGACTCTTGGAAGATAACATTTCATATTCATTGAGTGACTGAAACACATTGAAAGCAGTTTATTGGGATATTATATGACTAGTTAACTAAGCAAGTGATAAAAATCTCTTATTGAGTTTATGTACTTTATGCTGTACTGAACATTCAAGAAACTTGATTATGAGATGAAACATAGTTTCAGTTATTTAATTTAGTAAAATTTCAAATTCTAGTAATGCAGATGACTGCAAACTAGGAGCCATAATCGAAACTCCTAACGATGTGGATAAACTACAAAAGGGCCTCACTGAGACAGATACCTGGTGTCATAGCCATGGCCTAAAGCTCAATGCCAAAAAGTGTATTGTCATCCCCTTTGGTAAAAACTCTATACCCATGAACTACCACATAGCTGGTAGTCCACTTAATGCTGAAAATGTGATAAGAGACCTTGGGACACAGGAGGACAGTAGTCTCTCCTTTGATAATCTCATTGCCACAGTGGTCAGGAAATACTTCTACGTGGCTCATCTCATCACAAAAGGAGTCTCATCCAGAAAAAAAGAGGTCATTGTTCCCCTCTACTCATCACTCATTAGACCCATTATAGAGTACAATGCCCCTTTTGGTATGTACCTCACAAGACATCTACAACAACTGGAAAGACCACAGAAATACCTCACAAAGAGGATTACTGGCCTCAAACAGATGCCCTACACAGACCGTCTCAAAAAACTCCAGCTTTACTCCATTGTATATTGCCTACTCAGTGGTGATCTTTGCCTGACATACAAAGCTATGTCAAACCCAGAGCTGTTGGACATGCTCCACTTAAAGAACTCCCAATCTCTCCGAGCTAGACTCTCTAGGAACCTAAATCTTGTCACCACAATAAACAGAACATGCTGGAGGGATAGATTCCTGTCCCAGAGACTTCCCATACTCTGGAACAGACTACTTATCTATATAAAAAAGAGCCCCTCATTAGCACTCCAAGAAAAATCTTGATGATTGGATGGGAAATGGGAAATTCACCCCAGGGATCACTTCTGTGGCTCTGCTCGACAGGGGCACAGGAAAATAATTTTCTTGGGTGGCGAAAGCCAGGGTACATTTTTTGGCTAGGCTTATATAGGCCCTAGGGCCAATAGCCTAGTACCTACCTATGAACCTATGAACCTATGAGATACAAGATATGTGGAGGAATGAAAACAAGAATTACAACAAAGTTAAAATTAAATATTGTTTTGTATTGTATACTGTCTACTGTAGTATATTAATTGTAATTAATGTAAGCTTTGTTACTGCTTGTGAATCTTTTCTCCCTGGGCTTGTGCTGAAAACGGGTTTTTGGCCCAGTCGGACATAACCCAGTTAACAAATGTAATAAATAAATAAATAATAGCTGCACATGATGTGATATCTAAGGAAGATGGAATTCTGGAAGGAGCTAACCATATCTATGCTACATGTCCAGGAAGAAGGAATAGAAATTGTAGGAAATGGTAACATCAGTTGTGATGCAGTTTAATGGATAATAGCATAAACTGGGTAAATCTCTACTGAAGTTAACCTCATCATACAAACTAGTGCTTTTCAATGGGAGATATATATTCAAGCAACAGTACATATTCTGTACAAGAAAGTGTGGTGAATCTGTGTTCTATTATACTTCATATCAGCAAACCTGCCACTCTGATTCAGTCTAAGATTAAACTCAACGAACGAGGAGCCACCAAGCTGGACAAACAATTCCTTAAATCGTGCACCAAACCACTACTTTATTACTTAAAATAAAAAAACAAATAATCCACATAAAATCATGTAAGTGCTTTCATTTAAGCCTTCTTAAACTTCATCAGACAATTTAAAAATAGGGACATCATTTCCTTTTATACAATCTAACTCATTTCAATTAAGACATAATTCAATTAAAACATAATTGGTTAATTAGCTCATGTTGCTGCTGTTACTAGTATGCTTATTTGAATGCTTAAATAAAATGTGTATTATGCATAACTCTCATCAAAAGGGAACATTCAGAGACTAAATACCTCATGTATGAAATATACATATATATATATATATATATATATATATATATATATATATATATACTTTTTATAAAGGTGATTTAAAATATTTAAAATACATGAATAGATAAATGAATGGCTAAATAAATAAATAAATAGTTCATTGATTATTACTACACATCTTCATATATGTTAATACCATATGATCAACTTATTCTATGGTAAAATATATTTAAACATAAAATCTTTATTTTATTTTTTTTTTTTTGTGTATCTTCTATTTTCACTAGTCAGTCTAAGATTAGACATTAGTTTCCAAAGTGATCATGCATTGCTAATAATGATCTTGGCTGGACCTAGTGAGCCAGAAAAGGCAATGCCAACCAGAGATCATAGGCAAATAATAGGAGAGATGATTCCTCAATTGCAATATTAGATTAGAACTGCAAGACTGAGTTACTAAAGGTGTTGCATCAGATTCTGGATACCACTAAGCATGAGAAAATAATGAAATCAGTGAGAAAGTTCAAGAATGATAGAAATTATTTACCAGAAAAGCACTTTGATGAAGAAAATGTGAGTAAGAGAAAATAAAGTATAGAAAAACAGCACAAATGGAAGAGGAGAAGAAATGAAGAAAGTTATATGAAATGATGAGAAAGAGCTCAGACTCTAGTACGTGTATACAACTGAAGAAATTGGATTATGCTGCTGACCAATAAAACAGAAAGTACATTTGTGCATACTTACTATAAATGCAGATGTTTAAGTGTATTCATATTGCAGTCCAGATATGTGGGATTTCACCCTTGTCTTGGCCGCCCAACTACCAGATTAAAAATCTCCCTTCTCCGGGCTGGTATATGTCCCATGGTGGCTTGGGATGTCTCTTGGGAGGTCTGATGTGAATCACTCCCTTAAGGAATTGTTTCATCAAGGGGTTGGAAAAGACAGGCAGAAGAATAGGGATATGGGCCGAAATGGTGGAGTGTGAATCTTGATGGAAGAAAAGGATAGACCTCTTTTAACCAGGGTAGCCAGGTAATCTAAAATGGCAGAGATGTTGTCTGAGTTAGGATAGAGGCCTTGCTGCGGACACCAAATGGAAAGTCTTTTTCCACTTGGCTTAGTATGATTTCCTAATACTAGGCCTCTAGCCTTCTTGAGAATGTTTTGAACATGTCTGCTTAGAGTAAGCTCAGAGAAGTATGTTGGGGAATTATCCGAGCTGAGAGTTTGAGAGTCTGTTGGTTGGAATGCATAAACCTCCCCCTGCCCTAAGTCAGAAGTTCCACTCTCTGAGATAACAACCATGGATTTTCATTGGTTAAACTTAGTAGCAGCAGATACCAGTGCTGCTTGAGCCAGTCTGGGGAAATCAGAATGACCCTTGGAACTTCTTCCCTGATTTTTAGGAGGGCTCATGAAAGAAAAGGCAGGGTAAGAAATACATAAAGGAAAAGGTGGCTCCAAAGGAAGGAGATAACATCTGTCCTCCAGGTTGTGGGTAGTTTGCTCCTGGAACAGAATCTTTTCAGTTGAGCATTTTCTTTAGTGGCAAAGAGGTCTATCTGTGGAGATCCCCATTTCTGGTCTATGCTGAGAAATGTTTCCCGATGCAGATGCCACTCATGCAGATCCATCAAGTTCCTACTGAGATAGTCTGATAGAGTGTTTTGTGTGTCTGGGAAGTTCCGTGCCATGAGTTGCAACCCCAGAGAGTGAGCTATCTCCTACACCTGCATAGCTAGTCAACAAAAAGGGTAAGAGTGAGTGAGTCTTTGTTTGTTTATGTACCACATGACTGCGGTGTTGTCAGTTTTGACGAGCAGAACCCATGGTTTCTACTGTTCTTTGAAAGCTACTATGCCCCTTTGAACTGCCATCAGTTCTTTCCAATTTATGTGCTTGTGTCTGAATTGATTTTCCCATCTGGCTTGGGATTGAAGGTGTTGGAAGTAAGCCCCCCCCCAGGCTGTCTCTGATGCATCTGTGGTACATGTCCATGTCCATGTCCACCATGCAAATTCCTCCTTGAGGCTAGGGATCAGCTGAATTTCTGTCTCTGGCGACTGTGAGTGCTGGCACCACAGATATTTGAGGTGCCACTTGAGCTTCCTCATGTCTAGCCTGGCTAGAAGGATCATGAGGGTACCAGATGCCATTCTGCTTAATGCTCTGAGGAATTCCCTGGCTGACAGGCATTATCTCTTCATAATGTTTTAGAAGTACTGAAGGAAATGGAAGGAAGAAGGCCTTTTGAAGGGAGGAATCCAGAAGAACCCTCAGGAAAACTATTCTGGTGGATGAGTCTGTGCTGGATTTGCAAGGATTTATGGTGAATCTCAAGGAGGTGAGGAGGCCCTGAGTGAAATACAGATCCTTGAGGAGTTTTGACTGACTGGTGGCTTGAATGAAAAGGTTGTCTAGATAGGGGGTGCATTTGGATCAATTTTGTTCTGCAGAAGATGATCACAGGAGCTAAACACTTTGTGAAGACCCTGAAAGCAGCAGAGAAGTTAAAGGGCATTGCAGGGAACTGAGAGTGGCTGGTACCTGCTCTGAAATGAAGAAAACTTCTGCAAGGTTCCTCTATAGGAATGTGCAAGAAAGCATTTTTTAGTTTAAGGTGACCATTAAGGCCTGAGGGGCTATCATGGGAAAAAGTTTTTGAAGAGACAACATTTTGAATTTTGGTACCAACAGAGACTGATTGAGGGTGGACAGGTATAGAACAGGGCACCAACAGCCTTCCTTCCAGGGAACCAAAAATAGCTTGGAATAAAGCCCCTTCCCCTAGCTGGTGTTCTGGTACTGCTTCCACTGAGCCTGTGAGCATAGATTGCAAATCTGAGAAAGGACCTCTGCTCTTTAATTTCATGGAATATCCATGTAATCTGTGTATCTTAATGGTTCTTTGAAAGTAAGCCTGTAACCATCTCAGATAACTTTCAGATCCCACTTGTCTGAAGTACTGAGGAACAAATTTTTTTGGACAGGGATGGCATTAGTCTTCCTCTTATCTTTTATGGGCAGGAAGGGGAAAGAAAGAAATTGCTGTCTGCCAGGGTCCCATGGCCTAGAACCCCCCCTGCCTGGTTGTTTTTGAGGATCACTGTCTGGGCCTTTGTGACTGATGCTGCATTTGAGGCCTTTCCCTCTGGGGTTCCTTCAGATGCTTTTAATTTGAGAGGGAAAGGACCAGTGTTTAGTGGGAAAATTCCTACTAAACTTAGGAACCTGAACTTGGAGGAAGTCCTTGACAGGTTGCATAGATTTTGCTTTATCTTACATCTTTTTGAGAACAGTTTTTGGCCCAAAGAAGAAGTCCTTATCCAAGGGTGCATCTAGAAGTTTGGATTTGACATGGTCTGGGAGGGTCTGTTCCCTAAGCCAAGCAAGCCTTCTAATGACAGAACCAGATAAAGCAGCTCAGCTAGAGGCCTCCATAACATCATAGCCACTGTGTAATGAGTGTCTAGCCACCTGGGAGCTTGAATGGCAAAGGTCCAACAATTCCTTGGAAATATTATTGTCCTCCAGGGAGGATATCTTTTGTTTCATTTTATCTAAAATACTTTGCTGGTATTTTACCATATGAAACTGGCAGTTAAAGGCCCTCATAGTTAGGGTGGCAAAAGTTTAGACAGACTTTTTTACCAACCTAACAAGGGTGTCAGCGGGTAAAGGGTCTTTTTGAAGTGCTGGCTCTTGCTCCCTTGGGACCTAAAGTGACCACCTCTGGGTCAGCAGAGGGGTTTTCAAAGAGGTATTTATGTGAGCCCAGCACCCTGTAAAACCTGTTTGGTTTTCGAGGGGCTGGAGGTAGGGAATCTGGATTCAGGGAAGAGTCTATAAAAACATCCTCTACTACCACCAAAGGTTTGTGTTCTCGGAGGTCAAGGAACTCCATAACCTTTTTTTAGATTGTGGGTATTCCTGTCCCTCCCACTGGAAATGTTCCCTCATGGCATGCAGTGTTTCCCCAAAGGTGATGTCTTCAGGAGGTGAAGCTGAAGGCTGAATCTTCAAAAGAAGTAAGGAAGGATCCCTCCTCAAAAACAGACTCCTCCTGGTCATAATCCTCATCTCAATCAGAAGGTTCAGAGAAAACTTCAGGTATAGGATCCCTTTTCCTTTTCCCTGGGAGACTCCAAAGTGGTCCAGGTCTTGTTGATATCCTAGTGCATGGGTACTGGTAGGCCTAGGTCTAGGACCTAAGACAGAACTCTTCTTATAGGTAGTTTTGCTCTTCAGCCTAGGTAGGTCCACAATCCTGACCCCAGCGTTTATGTAAGGAAGAATCAATGCAAGCTGATGCCTTGAAGGAACATCTCTGGTAAAAGATCACTCATCAGAAGCCAAGGTCTGCTAAGCAGCTCCGGATTTGAACAACGAACTGACAGCCTAGGCCTGTGCAGAAGTTAAGGGACTCGATGGCATGACGGACTCCGTATGGGGCTCAACAGAGGTCTGCACCACCACCTCAGTTGCAGAAGGGGGCTACGAAAGTACCATTCTTCCTCAATAATTATGAACCTTGGAGGACTGATGGACAGTGAATGGTATTTATCTGAGACCATAAGCGTGGGTCTTTTTTTCCTTGTCCTTCCTGCACTTAGGGGGCTGAACCTCAGGATGACCAGCCGACACCATTTGACGATGCAAGGTAAAGGGCAGACTAAGATGCCTATCTAAAATGTTGGCCTTATGCCTGATAGACTTAGAACTGAAACAGGCACAAAAATGGCAACTAGGGATGTCACGATCCAGGCCTAAGCAGGTGACACATAATGTATAAAAGTCAGTGTGGGATTTGCTTATCACAGTGGAGACAATTGTTCACTTTATCTGACATGGGTTAAAGCAAGAAAAAGAGCTCCTCAATGGGGTATTCAGCTTTAGACGGCTTATCTCTGGTGCGGACCAACCGATGCACTGAAACACTCCTTTGGGCTTCAACAGCAAGAAAAGGCTGATATCATGGCATTAATTAGCTCCCTCTATACCCAAGTATACTGATGTCAGGATAGAACATCCACAACCTTAAGAGGAGGAACACTTTTACTCTGGAAGTCGGGCCGACCAAAGGCTTCCACAGCAGGAAATCCCATAAGTCAGGACTGCAACAGTGAAACATGAAGAACATTGTTAGATACAATTAATATGAAAGGCAGAAGAAATGTTTTGCAACAAGTGTAGTATTCCAAATATGAATTACTTGGAGGCTTGACAACTTAGCCATAAGTGTGAAAACATATCCACTAGTAATGTCTGCTGCAGAAGTGTGGTCGAATAATAATATTCTAAAATTGATAAAACCTCTATATATTGGGTTTTAAGGAAGTCTATTTTACTCCCAGGATACTTCCTGGAAACATATTATGAAATACAAGGATCATATAATTAATGAATATTTACAGATAAGTAGATTCATATGGTAAAATTGGACATTGCAGATATTATGGCAAAAGTATGGAAAGAAAAGCCGTTTTGGTCTCAAGGGGGAACAAAAATTCAAGCTTTCTGGATTGTGTGGAAAAAGGTGTTAGAAAATATTTGCAATGCTGGACTATGGGTCGCATGGACCTGAAACTGAAAATTAGGCCTGTTTATTTGGTGTGACAATAACACAAAATATCAAATTAAATGGATAGCAGAAGCAGCAGGACCACTATCAAATGTAGAGGCCTAGAGTTGCAGTTACGCAAGTACCCTTGTTAATCCAGCCTTGGATAGATGTTGATCTGCCTTCCTTGAGAAGAAAATTGAACTAAATACATATACATTCTCTATTTAATCAAAGGTGATCATTACTATAATATTGCATTAAGATGTTATATACAGGAACAAATGCACTAATATAATACAGCTACTTCCACATTGTTTATATAAATATTTATTATACACATTACTAAGATTCATTATATAGGCCAATAGTATAAACTAAGCATAGGATATACATTAACATTTCTCTATTACTGAGTTCAGGTTTTACCCAGTAATTATATTCTGTGATTATTTTGTTTGTTTTTATCCTAATATCAGACAGAACAGCGACAATATTTATAAAAGATGCTCATTTTTGGTATAAGACCAAGAAATGATAGATAAAACTGCATTTAGTGCACATTTTATGAAAAAGGATGCGTGTACACGATATCTGTTACTACTTACATTTATAAAGCTAAGATGTGTGTATATACAAGCTACAAATTTGAAATTTAAAAGGGAAATGTAAATGCTAATAGGTTAAGCTGGTATAAAACATGATATATTTCCTTTTGTGGAATGAAAGATTTGACAACATGCATCATTGCAGTGCTCAATATACAAATGCCATAAACTTTTCATGATAAAAAATTTTGTCTGAGTGGAAACAATATTATTTGGAATCCTTGGAAGATCAAGAAGCCCTTATGTTCGCAGTACAAGAAGTTCATTCAATAATTATCCTTGCTTGCATTCTTCTTCCATTGCAAAGGGTCAGAAAAAGGTCAAGTAAGACATTGAAAGAGAGACAACAGGAATAATGCACTCTAGTGTGAGAATGGAATATCAGCAAATAGCAACAACAAATAACTGATGATGCAGATGTCTGTTAAGATTTCTTTTAAAATGATTATAGCAGTATTACCGTTTTAGGAATAATGCTGTAACAACAATTAGTTAAACAACTACTTCAGTATACTTTTTAACTTAAGAATTTAACTGCAAAATATTGGTTAGTAAAGATATCTCTGGTCACTAAAAGCAACAGAGCTAATACCTTCAGCATTTCTTCTGCTTCATAGTGTTTGTTTACCACAGCAATTAGGAGGCAGGTTTAAAGAAAAACAAAACAACAGCAAAATAAAAGCCATTGGATGCCAGGGAAATTATGCATTAAAGGAAAAAATTGAGTTGCTATGCATCCTAGTAATAAAAGCAAAAAAAAAATAGTTTTGCATGTATACAACTTTTACAGTGATCCTTAGTATTTTTTCAGGTCTGCATTGATGTTCAAATTAATTTCATGAGAGAATGCATTCCTCTCCATCAAGGCTAGGTAGATGAATTATAAGAGGTTTCTGAAAAGTACCAAGTGCATCCGTGACAAGAACAATCTAATTCCATTATGTAACATGGTTTCAACTATTCTTATCCCAGCTATCCTTTATTGTAAGGAAAATACATTTGGAACATTCAGTCATGCTGGGTAAGCATTCAAACTTGCAGTTAAAATGCAGAACAGCTCCCAAGAGCCCATATTTACAAGGTAGTCATGTCAGTATTAATGCATCTTAGTAGCACAAAAGCATGTAGAAGCTGTGCCTTCCTGCTGTCATCAACATCAGTTACTCAAAAATAAAGGATTATTTCACATTGTTAATGGGCTGGCTCACTCCTGGGTCTCATGTTCTCAGCATTATTTCCTTAAGAAGTTTTACTTGTTGTTATTAAACAATGTTCATGTTGCTGCACACTCCAAACTGAACCTATATGTATGTATGTCTTACAGATGAGCTGAGAGTGTGGACCCTGATGGCACCTGTTCTTCTTCCATAAGTAAACTACAAGCTGATATCAAATGTTATTCAAAACCCTAAAAGTTACTGTTGGGGAAATAACTAGTTGTTAACTATTCTGACGTGTCAAGTTCATTACAGCCCTTAAATGCAAATGGCTAAGAAAATGTATTGTGAGCCTCCTTTAAGTAAAATGCTATCATCTTCCCTTTCTGTCTTTGGCTTATCTGCAGGGTCTTTTTACAGTAAAGTCAATGGAAAGTCACAGAGTCACGGGGAGGTACAGTCATAGGCCTAACCACATACTAAAAGATGAAAACATTATAAGATTGTTGAAGATTATGGTTCAGGGGCAAGTGGAACCTAAAAGGGTCAGCCAGGATAAAAGTGAGAGTTGCCACTAATGTCATAAACATCACTGGGGCAGCATAAGACTAAAACTGGTGATGCCGCATTATGAAAAAGTGTAAACAGCAAAAGATGTGCACTTTGTTGGACAATTTAAGGCAGGAACGGTTGTTAGTATTGTCAAGAAAGACTGCTACTGTAAAGGTTGTGTTTGACTTGTCATCCATTTGTCTCATTGTGCTTGCAATTTCAGTATATATGAACGAGGAGGAGAAGTGACAAACTGAGGACAGTGAAGGCTTCTGAGAAATTTTTGGTTAAGTTTATGATTTATAATCTACTTTTAAAGTGGAATATTTCACAGAAGGTATGAAAATACGCACAATAGTTTCTTGACTGTAAGGGTTTTGCTTAAAAATATATCTTTGTGTGTCTGTGTGTGCGTGTGTGTGCGTGTGTGTGTGTGTGTGTGTGTGTGTGTGTGTGTGTGTGTGTGTGTGTGTGTGTGTGTGTGTGCGTCTGTTCCCTTACCAGTCTATCCAGTCACACTTGTCAAGGACCTTTAATCTCTTTTCTTCTCCCATCCTATCCTGCCAAACTACCACATATCTGACCAGGAGTGGATTGAATTGGTCCCTGTTTCCAGAGGTAATTTGTCTCATGGAAAGCTCATCAGTAATCAAACCAAATCTCATCGAAAAGGATGAATGAGATGGCAACAGCTCCTCCACCCTGTCCTTTCTTATTTGTCTTCCGTAATATCAAGAAGCTGTTAAAATCTATGCAAATTCTATTGCAATTAGATCTCTATCCCTCTGCACCACAGAGTTGTCACTGACAGGTGCATACCTTAAAGAAGCACTTGTTTCAACAACATTTAGTCCAAAAACAGAAAGACGCACAGGGCATTCCACTGCCTGGTTACAGTTTCTGAAAAATTACATTATTTTAGATTCTTCTCCTTGAACAGTAAACACAATAAAGACATACTACTTGGAATTGCAGTTTATTTTATCTAAATAATGGTAGTTTGTGTGATAGTATTCAGTATTTTCTACAAGAAGCGTTCATGTTATTTTAAATTTTACTTTTTTTATAAATTTAGTTTGTACTTTTTTATGAGATAGTACAACTACAGAGCAAAATGTCCTTTTTCAGTGGAGGCTCATGGAGAAGAATTTCAAAAAAGATATTACAATTTACAGAAATACACAAATACATTACAGTACTATGCAAATTATATAGACAAATACATTTTTACAAAGCATCAACATGTATAGAGAAGAGTATGTATAGAACAATATAACATTTGGTGAACAATCAAAAATAGTGCACAGTATTGTATTAAGTCCCTAATTATACTCTATTAGAGTACTGAGTGGTAAAGAGAAATCAGAGAAGAGGAAAAAAAAAGACTGGCTGTGTAAGTTAAAACCTGACTATGAATATGATAGGTTCAAGGTAGTTCGAAGTGAGACGTGATTGTCTTGGAGTTAGAGAAGAAAGAGGAATCTTTGAAAGATAAAAAAGTAATCATCAGTAGAGTTAGCCCAGAAAACAGAGGTAATCTTGAGGGCTTGAGTGAAGTCTGGTGTCCCACCTATGACCCCGTGGGTGACAGGATTAACAAGAAACAGAGTATAAAGGATTAGTCCAGATAAGATCACTTTAGCTAAGAGTCTCTCTCTCTCTCTCTGATACCCTCCCTATGGGAGGAACAAAGACACCTTGTTAAAATTTCCAGTAATTTATTCAGTTAAGGAGGTAGATGAATGAGTGTTCTTGATCTAATAGATTATATTCAAAAAGTCAGTTATTTAAAGGCAGGTACAGACAATGGACAAAGGGTCTTTGGGAGCTGATTGGAGAAAAGTCTGACAGATGGAAAAACAACGATCCAATCACAGAGCTTAGAGGTTAGTCCCTTATTTGAATGTTCCTGAAAGACCCGTGATGGTTTACCAGCTCAGCAGCCTGTGGAACCTCATTCTTAGTTAAGAGGTTTTATTTTTATTTTTTAACTTGTAACAAACAAAACATGACAGCAGAAAATTGAGATACAACTATAGAACTATATTTAAGTGAACACTTTTGCCTGAGCTTCATCAGGTCCATTTAATAGCATGGTTTACACTTTGAACATTGAAATGCCTGCTTTTACGAGGCTATCACCAGACTTTAATAGACTATTTTGTAACACATGTAAAATGAGAGGCTGTGTCTGCATCAGTGGGGATTGTATTACTTGGAGCCAAGTATGAAAGCTTCATTACAGAAGTTTTTCCATTCTATCACATGTAATATGACAGGCTGTACCCACTTTTACTGGGTTCATTATCTCCTGACATACTATATGAAATGCTAATATTCTCTTGTATAGTAAAAAAGGGTTACAGTGCCTAATTATAAGAATCTCATATACGTGATTAATGTGACCAGTCCCCACTGTTCTTCATCTTCATGAAGACAGACATTTTATATGCAGAGGAGGTAGTCACTTAACACTACACTAGATGGTTTACATTTCTGAAAAACTTATGCATCCAGAGAAATAGCATACAGTGGAAAACAAGTCACAGTGCTCATTTTTTACAGAGCTCATAGGTGTGCACAAATAGGAGAAAAAAGTAAGTAAAGTTTTGAGACCTCAGAACCATATTTCTGTAAGCTTTTTGTGCCCATGGAATACAAATACAGAAAGTGATGAACTTCAAAGTATACACAATATTTTAATAAACACAATAATCTCAAATCTTCTTTGAGCATAGGCAAATTGTGCCTGTGGTATCACAGCCGTGTGGAGAGGAATCCTGGAACAACAATTTTCATTGTACTGCAGATTGTAGAAATCTTGCTAAATGCAGGGCTATTGACTACAATTTGTATACCTTATTGCTGTGGAGTAGCTGCAATGAGAGGTGAAATGCTCTTGGTGTCAGAGAATGGTTTTATGGTACTCCAGTCTGGGATCTTCATGTCAAGCTTCTTCCTGAGTCTAGGAGTTACTGCATGCTCTTCTGTTGTTCCTCTCTTCAGGTTCCAGGTGGTAAAGTTAGTGCAAAAGAGAGCTATATAGCTCTGTGTCTGGCTAGATAATGGAAGGGAAACTGAAAGGTGATTTAGCTGTATGATTTATGGTTTAGTTTCCTCAGTGCAAGCACACTTTTCATGGAAATGCTTGACATTAGACCAGGTTGGTGGTGGGTGTTCAGCCTGATCTGCCAGTTTAACTCCATTTTTTCAAGGATCACATTTTTGTTTCCTTCGAGTGGACCCATATTGAGCTTGTCCAGGATGTGGAAGTGGAAATCTCGATGGTCTAGGAAATCATGGCAGTGCTTCACTACTTGGTTTTTGAGAATGTGGAGTCTGATGTCAGACAGGTGGTGTGCTACCCTGATTTTGAATTGGTTGACAATTTTCCCTATGTAAAAACAACTGCAGTCATTACAATGTACATGGTTTATCACAAAAACAGTATTGCAATTACAAGAACAAGTGCTGATGATTTTTCTTCTGAGTGCTACACAAAAGAATTAGTCCTTGTTGCTCATGTATTTGCAGTAAGTGCAAAAAGCAGGACAACAGGGTTGTCTTCCTCTGTTGTCCTCCTCTGGTCTGAATTTGCACTCTTCCCAGTCTTTCATGTTCTTGGCTCTCTTAAATACAAAGCAAGGATGAGGTCCTAGAAGTTTTTCCAGTTGTTTATTGTCTGTAATCATTACCCAGCTGTCAGTCATGATCTTCAGAATGTTTTATAATCTACTATAAAAGTGATCACTATGCGTTTTTCTTTTGACCTCCTGTGGATCCCGGTATTGGTTTCTGTTGAGCCCTAGGAGTCTCCCAGGAGAATCCCAAAAAATGGGGTCCTCTGCCTCTTTCAAAGTTCTGATTGGGGTGATAATGGAATTTAATAGTCTATTGATGTACCCCCTAGCCAGGAAGCCTTGGTGTAGGCTGATTAGATTTGTGATGAACTCTCTAAGCTCTTTGGAGACACATGCAATTCTCATCCCCTAAGATTTTATAACATTTCTCTTTGTGATCTGTGGATGCTTCCTTTTATTGTGCAGCAGCATCGTAATCCTGTTTGGTTTTCTGAAGAGGTTATTGGATATGGTTATGTCTAAAATGTTGACCAAGGTCTTGCTGTGACAGGTCATGAATCTCAGCAAGCTAGTGGAATTACTGATATGGTTGCAAAAGTCATTCAGTGTAGCTTCATCCCCTTCCCAGATGATAAATATATAATCACTGAAATGGAGCTATCATTGCATTGATACAAAATAGTAGCTTTGGTACATTGCCTCCTCCTCCCATTTTCCCAAAGCCACATTGACCAGACTTGGGGCCATGACTGCCCCCCCCCCATCTCTATTCCAGTTGTCTGCTTATAAAACTTGTTGTTGAACATGAAGTAGTCGTTCCTAAGTGTTAGGTCCAGTAACCTTCCTAGAAATTCTGTCCCTCTTGGTAATACATTCCTGTCCTTTTCATATGCCTCTATTACAGCTTGAATACAGCAGCTGTATAAAGTGCTTCCACATCTATTGTGACTAGGCTAGTGGATTTATTAACTGGGATATCTCTAATTTTGCCAAGAAAATCGATGGAGTTTTATCAGGACATCAAGGTAGATGGATATTGACTCAGTTATGGAACCACTGCTTGCCTCTTCTGGTCTGTAGAGAGGATCAGATATATTTTTATGGGGTTTTGGAATCCCAAAGAGGCTTGGTATCTTTGGGTGGGGATTAAAAAAAAAGTCAAAAAGTTTGGCATGTAGTAAATCATCTTCTCATACTTAGATGCTTTATTAAGTTATCATAAGCAACATTCACAGTGTTAAAATCTTACTTTCTGTATAACCTGTTATGGTCAAGCATGGCTTCAATCTTGTAATTATAAGCAGCTGTATCTGTGACTATGATGCCTTCCCCCTTATCCACCTTCAAGATCCTGTGAATTTTATCTCTGCTCAGATTTTTTTAGAACAGCCAGTTCCTCTTTAAGAATGTTATGTAACTTCTTCTTACGTGGTTTATCGAGAGCCCTGCAGATATCAACTTCACATTTGCTCTCATACGTACTCAGGGCGGGGGCAAAAGTCACTGGACTTTTTCCATTTTATACCATTGTCATTTCTAGCAGTATTGCTTTCATCCTTATCTTTGTCATTGAAAAATACTTTAAGATTCAGTTTCCTCGCATACAGTTTAACATCTATCACTGTTTCCACCAAGTTACTTCTGTTAAAAGGTATAAAAGTCAGGAACATCAGGGAATGGGTAGAGCATTGTTCAAAAATGGGAATCACCTAGTGTAGCTTTAAGTAACTACCTCCCTTGTATATAAAAAGGACTCTCTTTATCAAGAGGAAGAAGAATGGGGATTGGTCATATTAATCATAGGTTCATAGATTAGTACTAAGCTAACTGCCCTTGCGAGCCATTTTAAGCCTAGCCAGTTATCCCTTGTGAGACTCAAACCCTGCATCTTGTGCCTGTAAGGCAAACACCTTAACCATTAGGCCATCCTCCCAACCCCAAAATGTGTGCTCATTAATACAACAGATTTATGAAAACCATTATATAGACTCATAGAGGACTATGTATATGAACCTCTTAAAAGCAGGCACTGAAAACCTTTTTTGCTATACAAGACACTATTTATTTATTCAACATTTGTTTACCTGGAAAGTCTGACTGGAACAGAGCCCATTTTCAGTGGAGGCTCAGATAGAAATGCTCTAGGCATGTGTTTGGAATGTGGGAGGAAACTCATGCAAACACAAGGAGGACATGCAGACTCCACACAGAAGGCACCCCAGCTGAGAATCGAACAAGAGATTCTCATGCTATGAGGCACCAATGTTCCGCCCATATTAGCCTTTCAAATTGTATATCAGGAGATAATGAGCCCCATAAAAGTGGGCACAGCCTTTCATATTACATGTTGTAGACTGGGAACATTTCTGTAATAAAGCTTTCTTACTTGGCTCCAAGGAATATGAGCTCCACTGATGCAGACACAGCCTCTCATTTTACATATTACAAAACAGTCTGATAAAGTTTAGTGAGAGCCTTGTAAAAGCAGGCATTTTCAATTATCAAGTGTAAACCACTCTATAAGAAGGGCCTGATGAAGCTCAGGTGAAAGTGTTTTCTGAAATATAGCTCTATAATTGCAACTTGTAGTATGTTGTTATGTTTTGTCTGTTGAAAGTTAAAAATAAAAGTAAAACCTTTTAACTAAGAATGAGGTCCCACACTCTGCTGAGCTGGTAAACCCTCACAGGTCTTACAGGAATATTCAAGTAAGGGACTAAGATTTGGGATTGGCTCCTTATTTTTTCACCTCCCAGATTTTCCTCCAGTCAGCTCCCATGGACCCTCCCACCATTGTCTGTAATTGCCTTTAAATACCTGACCTGTTGAATGTAATGTATTAGAACAAGAACACTTGTCCATTTACTTAGTTAAATGAATAAACTACTGGAAAATTCAACAAGGTGTCTTTATTCGTCCCACAAGGAGGGTATCAGAGAGAGAGAGAGAGAGAGTTCCTATATCTGCAAGCCAAAGTGATTTTTATCTGGACTAATCCTTTATACTCTGTTTAGAGTTAGCCCAGTGGTACATATGTGCAGAGCCACATAATTCTTAGATACTTTTTGAGTTCAGTTTAAAAGGCAGTTTGGCTATTTACTTGTCTCAGATGGTTTGGGATACCATTCCATTTTTAGCTATGCAGTTTAAGTTCAGGGAATCACCAGCTAGGATGTTAGATTTAGATACAAACAAGTAGAGCTTTATCTGTATATTGCAGTGTCTATTAGATAGGTACATCTGTAAAATATTTTTCAGGCTTGGGCACTTTTGTGTGTAATGGATGATTTTGTTGGTTATTACTAGCTGCAAGTACATTATAGAGTGGGAAGATTCTATCCAGGTTATTTGCCTGAGTATAGTGCAGTGGTGCATTCAATATGGTAGATTTGCAGCAGATTTAGTCACCTCATTGTAGCATTGCTCAAGCATTGCAGGTTGTATGGAATCAGGATTGGAAAGTATGGGGGGAGCTATGCTGTTGAAATCTGTTTCCTAGCTGTGTCTCTGAGAAATTGTTTTATTCTGTAAAGGAAATATAGCTTCTGGTATGTTTCTGTGTTATCTGCAAGATATGATGGTCATATTTTAGATCTTCATCTATGACTATGCCTAAGAGTTTAGTATAAGAAACAATATCACCTCATATCCCATCTTTTAAGGTTGTGGAGTAGAGTTGCTTTTAGTTGCTCATTTGTTTGGGGGGGTGAACAGCATTAATTTAATTTTTCTGTGTGGGTTTAAGTGGAGTTGTGGGTTGTCTAGCCAGAATTCAGCAGGTGAGAAAGCCTGTTGAATTGTTTCTTGAAGTGAAGATAGAGTTTTGGTTGAACAGTAGGGAGGAGTCTTCAGCATATGTATCTTGGAGGTAGGACTGGAAGCGCTGTGTAGATAATTTATGAAAAGATGAAAGAGTATGGATCCCTGAGGGACACTGACTGAAATGGTTGAGAAGGAGAAAATGTCATGTTGCCATTTTATGGATTGCTGCCTGTTGGGTATGTAACTACAATGCCAGTTTAATGATGTCTTAGTTAGAACAAGTGAAGATAACTTAAGTTTTAGATGACTGATAATACTGAAAGCCTTAGTTATGTCAAAGTAGGTGGTGGAGATTAGATAACCATTATTTCTAGTTTGGTGTATTAAGTTGGGGAAGCTCATTAACACAGAAGTAGTGTTGTAGTTGGGCTGGAAGTCACAATGAGTTGTTGAAACAGGCTGTTATTCATACCAAATTTTAGGAATTATGCATGAATGCATGTTTATAGGATTGTTATACTGGGGACAGCATTGCTAGGAACTAATGGTTTATAGTTCAGCTGATGGCCCCCTCTTATGTAGAAGTATAATAAAGGATTTCCTCCTTAATTATGGAACATACTTTTCTGTTCTGAAGTGGTTCATGATTATGGAGATCGGGTAAGCTAGACTATCAGCTGCTATCTTTTCATATTCTGAGAGGATTTGATCTGGGGCTAAGGTTGCTGCTTTTAGATTGCCAAAGTGCTTCTGATGGTATGGCTGGATATTGGTTTAAAAGGAAAGTAGCCTGTTAGGTTTTTATTGTGATATAAGGTATTCAGTGTGCAGTTGTCTACAGTTGTGATTAGGTATGCTACTACCTGGAAAAATGTTGGTTGAATTGCGTGGATATGGATCCCATAGATGGAGATAAAACAAAGTTGTGGTTGACTGCTTCTGCCAAAGATAAGGAGATTCTTTAGAGAACTCAAGATAATCTTTGGGTTTTACTTGTAGGTATCCTGAAACTGGACATGTTTTTTTTTCTTTTCTCATTTGGTGAGGTATTTTGTTTGATTTACATAATGATTGTAATGCTAATTTTATGGTTCAATCATAAATCCATTCACATTTTCCATGCTTATCCCTCAGTTTCATCATCTCCTTAGTGTATGTGTGTTTAGCCATGGTGATAGATGGAACTTAACTCATAGGATCATAGGTTCATAGGTGTGTACTAGGCTAATGGCCCTGGGGCCTTTACAAGCCTAGCCATAGGATTACCCTGGCATAGTGCCTCACGACCTTAGTTCCCAGTGCCTCTGTCGAGTACTGCCACTGGAGTTATCCGCGGGGTGATAGTTCTGTTTCCCATCCACTCATCAATATTTCTCTTGAATAGGGTCAGCGAGGTGCTCTGCTTGACATGCATGGGAATTCTGTTCCATAGCATGGGCAGTCTCTGGGTTATGAAAATTTCCCTCCAGCATGGTCTGTTAATTGTAGTAATGATGTTGAGGTCTCTGGAGCATGTGGTGTGGAGGGATTGGGATTTCTTTAGATGTAGTATTTCAAACAGAACTCAGTCAGACATGGCTTTGTAAGTCAAGCAGAGATCGCCTCTAAGTAGGCGATATGAGACAGAGAATAGTTGGGGTTTTTTGAGTCTGTCCATATAGGACAAGTGTTTAAGGCCTAGGATCCTCTTTGTGAGGTACTTTTGTGGCCTCTCCAGATGTTGCAGGTGTCTAGTGAGGTACATGCCAAATGGGGCATTGTACTCGATGATTGGCCTAATGAGGGAAGAGTAGAGGGAGACAATGACCTCTTTCTTCCTGGATGCAAAACTCTTAGTAATGAGATGTGCCACATAGAAGGACTTTCTGACCACAGTGGCAATGTGGCGATCAAAAGAGAGGTTACTGTCAACCTGTGTTCCCAAATCTCTTATAACGCCTTCAGTGTTCAGTGGGCTACCATCAATGTGGTAATTTAAGGGAACCGGGTTTTTCCCAAAGGGGATGATGACACATTTTTTGGCATTGAGCTTAAGGCCAAGGTTCTGACACCAGTCACTGGTCACAGTGAGGCCTTTCTGGAAGATGTCAACATCACTTGGGGAGTTAATAAAACTCCCAACTTGCAATCATCTGTGAACCTTTTCAGCCAGAGTCCCTTCATGTTGGCCTGGACTTCAGAGAAGTAGATGCCAAACAGGAGAGGACCCAGGACCAAACTCTGAGGGACTTCACTCGTGACTAATCGGCAGTCTGACTTGGAGACTCAAAGAAGTTGATCAAGTTCAGCAGGCATGATCTACCCTTCACAAAACCAAACAGTGTGGGATCCAGAGTTTGGAGATTTCCTCTATCCTTGTTTATTAGGTCCATGATGATGCGTTCCATAGCTTTGCATATCAGACTCATCAGGCTAATGGGGCGATAGTTCATTAGGTTCATGATGATGTGTTCCATAGCTTTGCATATCAGACTCATCAGACTAATGGGACGATAGTTCATTTTAAGGGTGCAAGGTTGTCTAGGATGTTAAGGAGTGCGTTAATGAATTTGGTTACAGCATTGTTAAGTTGTAGTATTTTAAAAATATCCCAATTACATTGTTTTAAGTTATTGATGAATGTTTCATTGTTAAATTTGGAAGGTATTTTATGCTGTTTCATTGGTGTTTATGAAGACTGTGTTTGATGCCAGACTAAAAAAGGAAGGTAATTGGTCACTAAAGTGAGTCCAGTACTGCTGCGCAATGCCGCTACTGTTTTTGGTGTAGAGGTGGGGCACCAGTTTAGCATGAAGTCATTATTTGATGCTTTGGGGTACCTTGTAGGCAAGTTGACAGTTTGCATGAAACTGTGGAGATGGTTGGTGTTTGAGAGGTGTCTGAGTCAATTATAAGCCGGTCGAAGTTTATATCCCCATAGTAACCATTTCCTGTTTCATGTGATGAGATATCCAGGATAGCAGTAATATTACTGCTGGGTGATATATATAATCCGAGGCTGACTATGCACTTATGGTGATTAAACTTTAGAGTGTAAATGAGTAGTTTAACTTTGGAAAAAGCTTGTATGCTAACATGGTTGAGAGTAACATCCAGGCAATTATTGTATATTATTGATACTCCTCCTATCCTTTTGTTTTGTCTGTCCAGTCTTAACATGTTATAACCAATGAGAAGGATCTTGTCATCTTTTTTTCTGAGTATTTAACCAGGTTTCTATAGTTACTGAGCTATCAGGAATGTATTCCTCTATCCACAAATGAATTTAGTGAGTTTATTATAAAATGTATCTAAGGTTAGCATTTTGAAATTTGAGATTCAGATAATTTTGTTGCTTGTTTGAAAGAGAGACTGAGGCAGTTGAGGTGGGTGTTGAGTTTATATGCTGGGGTTGAGTAGGTCAGGGTTTGGATGGATGACACCACATAAGTGCAGAGACTGTACAAGGAGCAGTTACACACATATAGACATTTTACATTATATTTTTGTCTTGTTTGCAGTTTGTGGATACATGGTTTGAAGTGTAATTATGAGTTTCTAAAAAAAATCAATAAAAGTGCAGTTATACAGAGCTGATATACTAGTGCGGTAGTAGATCTTGATATACTGATATGAGGTATAGATGGTGGAGGGTGGAAGAGACTAGACTGTCATGGTATAGTTTGCAGTGATAGGAAGTGATAACATTCTATCATAGACAAAGATAGAAGTGGAAAGATTTGCTGAGGTTTGTTGATAGTACGGTTCTGATTTTCTAGTACTGATGGAATATCAGCACTGAGATACAGCATATCTGAAAAGAGAAAGAGAATAAAAAGGTATAATGCAAGAATGTGCGATGGGGTTCTCATTTAGGTGAAAAGCTGCTGCAAGCTGGAAGGTGGAAAAAGTATGGAGGTTTTGGTTGTATTGGAGAGTTGTAGGTAGGATCTGATATTGTCAAGTGGAGAAAGAGTGTAAAGATGAAGAATACAGGAGTAATTGGAAGAGAAAAGATTTGAGTGTGGCAGTGGCTGGATTAAATGTTGTGCTAGGGTTGGGCGAGTGGGAATAGGCCGTACTTTACGGGTACAAAGAAGGAGAGAGAGTGATGGTGTGGAGATTCACACTGGCAAGCAGATGGACTGGGCTTTATAAAGCCAGTATCCAACAACCAATGTTTTCAAAGCAGGGATGCTAAGGTAAGCCCACTATTTCAGCAAATGAATGTTAGAAGGCAATGGTGTATCTTGCCCTTAATTAGAAGAATATTAAATGTTAGTCACTAAAGTATATGTTTAGTACTAGGCCTACAATACTGGTCTGCAAATAAAGGACAATAAGACAACACCTGAATATCAGCAATGATAGCCAACAAGCAAGAGGAAAATAAATATATGGTTACCGTTTACTGCAAGTGCACATAGAAAGAAAGCTAAACTTAATTAGAAGATAGATAGGGTTTGGATTTGACTCCTGCAACCAATTAGCTCCATAAAGACTATGATTAGAATGAAGAAGTGGCCATATGACATATTATGCTTTACTGTGAAGTACTTCTTTACAGATACAAAGAGCTTGTCTTGTTTTCTTTTTGTGATGTCATGTAGCAGGTTTGTCTTTTCTGTCTCTCTTATTGACATGAGGATTTACTGAGGTTGAAATTACTTAAAGTGGCTCCTATAAGCACTCTGGCAACTCTGTGCTTGGAAATCAATGATAATGAGTTTACATTCTTAGGAAGTAGTAGAAAATATTTGAAAGATAAGAAGGAAAGACGGGCATGAATAACAATAGTAAAATGATAGGGAGATACTTAGAGACACTGTAGCGAAATATATAAAAGAGGCTTTCACATCTTTCACCAACCCATGGTTCATGGTTGGTCCTTGTTAGTTTGACAGTGACACAAAAAAGTTGACAGATGTGCTGCTAGGTGTTAGGAGTGAAGATGCTTTTAAAATACTGTATTGGTAGCAAATTGCTTGCAAATTAAACCCCTGAACAGATTCCTTTATCTGCAGTCAACAGTTTCTCCAAAAAATTATATGCCTTTATATCTGTTTTGCTCTTTAATTTCTCCAAGTCTTTTGGGTTTCTATTACCATGGCAAAATCACAAGAAACATCCATTAATGACTTGAATTACAAAGCTATCTTTGTAATTCAAGTAGTTGATGGATGTTTACATCCACATCTGATGAAGCAATCTAAATGAAAATGTATAGGAGATTTCAGAAATGTTAATGTGTATTAGGACTTCTATGTGATGTGGTTTTGTGCAATAAATCGTGTTTTTAAAAGTGCTTGTGTCCTGCTTCCTTGGACATGAATTGGTAACATATCTAAATAAAATTGTAGATTATTTTTTTAAGACCTGTAGCTCCTATTGCTATTGGAACTGTTTGGATATCTTTCTTCCACAATGCTCTCCTTTCTGCCTGCAAATCCTGATATTTTATGACTTTGTGTCTCTCTGTACGCAAGACACTGTAGTCACTGGGTATAGCGATTTCAATAATCAATGCTTCTTTTGTCTTCTTCTCCTGGACCACTGTATCTGTTTTTCTCTTATCTATCATTTGAACTGTTGGTAATGGGTGATCCCATGTGATGTACACCTCATCAATTTCTATGATGCCGTGTGGCTCATCTTTCAAGTGTTTTTCAGCTACTTCAATTCTATAATGTTTAAACAATCCCCAGTGCAACAGTCTTGCCACATTATTATGCCTTTCAATACATAGTCCTTCTGCCATTAGAATGTGACAACCAGCAGCAAAGTGTGCAACTGTTTACAATTCTGTTTTACAAAACCTAAATGTGTCTGTTTCTCCCACATGTTCAATGGACTTTGTAAACCAACATGTGCGTAGCCCACTATCTTAGGCCACCAATATTAACCTTTCATCTTTTGGTTTGAATTCACTTCTCCTTAATCATTCCTGCATTCGATCTTGATGAAGATGAGGTTCTTCCAGAAGTTTTCTATACTTGCAACTATATTTATGCATTTTCCACATTTCTTGCCTTCTCATCTGATCCTTCACCTTATATTCTTTTTTTTATTTTTTGGCACATTCAGTTGCCGCTTGATTTTTATCTACTTCTGATTTGATTTCCATTCCTACTTGACGTCAATATACTTCTGCTAGACTAAGCAGGAAATCATCTTAGATTTATTCTCCTCATGTTTCAAAATATTCACTATGTTTGGGTCCAGTGAGGTCAGCAGATATGTGTGCTGTCCAACGATTGCAGATCTATGCATGTAATCAATTTCAATGAGGCCTATACCTCCATCAGAATGGGGAATATATAATCTTGGCATGCAATGATTTTTAAAAATCATTTGGTGATCATGAAGCATTCTTCTTGTTTTCCTGTCTAATCTATACAACACGTTTTGGGGCTAGCCAGTCACACCAAAACTGTAAGTTAAGACAGGAAGAACCAATTGGTTTATAGCTTGAATTTTGTTCCTAGATGTCAACACTGATTTTGGGATTAATTTAAGTCTTCTAAAATATTCCTTAATAAGTTTTATTCGCATATGTTCATGTTTTATTGTTGACCCTTCCTCAATTCCCAAATATTTATACACTC
This sequence comes from Protopterus annectens, assembly GCF_019279795.1. Classification (NCBI taxonomy): domain Eukaryota; kingdom Metazoa; phylum Chordata; order Ceratodontiformes; family Protopteridae; genus Protopterus; species Protopterus annectens. The sequence goes on along the minus strand of NC_056731.1, from coordinate 1,090,330,496 downwards.
CCTTTTGCTCAAGTTAATTTATATCACATTCTTGTCCCAAACTGATGTTTTCTTGGTGCTGCAGTTTTCCTGCTTTAAAGGTTGCTTTTGCACACTTATCAAGACCAAATGATATTCTTATATCATCTGAAAAACTTTTATCTACTTGCAGTTGTGCTTTCAGTCCCTCATCAGATGAGCTATACAGCTTTAAATCATTGACAAAGAGAAGAAGAGAAGTCCTTACACTGTTGTTTTCTAGGAGTCAAATTATAGCCATGACCTAAGCTGTTAAGTAGACAGCTTAATGGGTTAAGGGTAAGACAGAATAACAGAGGTGACAGGGAGCCACCCTGGAATATCCCCCCTTAGATTTTTATCCCTGGAATAATAATTTGTCCTTCATCATTGCTTAACTGCAAACTGGTCTGCCACTGTTTTATGGTCATTTTAATGTAGTTGTTCAGTGTAGGATGTATCTTAAACATTTTTAAGCACTCTTTTATCCATGAATATGGAATACTATCAAATGCTTTATTGTACTCAGTCCATGCCATACTTAAATTCTTCCCCTTTTTAGAGTTCTCCATTATGATTTTATTTAGCAACAGATGATCCTTTGTTCTATATCACTTTCTTTTATTGCCCTTTTGTTCTATTACCATAACTGAGTTTTCTTCTAAATGACTATAAATTGTCGGCATCAATTCTGGTATATAGTTTATACGTAGTTAGAAGGCAAGTTCTTGGACTATAATTTTTAGGGTGGCTTGCAGGTTCACTCTTAAGTAGGAGCATTGTGTTTCTTGTTGATAGTCATGGTGTCTGTTCAATCCTGTACCTTTGAACTTCTAGAATGTCTATTTCTTCTTTATGGGGTTTCTTTTCAATTTATTTTACCTTGTTTATATCTCATGGATCTTTATGGACAGTCCTAATTTGTTTTATCAAACTTCTGGATTTTGGGGTTTTTTTTTACCTTCTTCAATCATTTCTTTTATTTCTTTCTAATATCTTCTATCTATCATTATTATCATTATTAAACTTTTTCTTTTTTCAGTCTCTTCTCTTCTAAACTGAGGTCACATTTTTTTTTTGTTGTCCATTTTCTGCAGGCATTCTATAGAAAGTTCTATAGCATTTTCCTGTGGCACATTTTCTTCAATTTCATTCTGTGCCATCTGTTACTCTGATTCCATAACTTCAGCTTCTATTTTTTACTTCTGCTTTACTGATCTTATTTTGTACATATCCTCTTTGTAATATTATTTTCTTTATTGTGAAATTTTCCATATCTGAATGCCTTTGCCTATATTTCTCTGCAGATATCTTTGGGTCTTCCTTTTTTTGTATTGATTAATTTGCCTTTCAACTTTGCCTAAATATTACACCATATCAAATCTCTCTTTCTTTCCCATGCCCATATTTCTGTTTTATACTTTTCAAAACTCTCTAGGTTTTGTTATTTATATTTTTACATTTCCTCAGAAGCTTCTTTTACCAAACAGATAAAAGTTTTTTGGCCTGTATAATGTTTTTCACAAATCTGTTGTACTGATGAAAACAAATTTTTATTTGAGGCTTCTGACAGTTTTTCTTGTGGAAATATTTTTCTTTCCTGTAATTTCTATCTTAATCTTTTTTGTATAGCTTGCTATCTGGAAATCCTGGGCTTTTTGCACAATAGTAACAATACATAATTTCTTTCTTATCCTCAGTAGTCCACTCTATCATGTTTATGGCTCAATATTTGCTATGTGAGTACCATATTTTTTGAAAAGGATTTTATTAGTAATAGATAACAGTCAAAAGTAATTAAGAACTTCTTCAAATCCTATATTATACAGTTTATCATATTAGCTTTTTTTTAGCACTGCACCTTTGTTACTTCCCCCCACATACACCTTGTGGGCACTGTATTTGCTCCATAGAATTATATCATCAAAAGATAACAATAAAAAAAAAATAATCAAACTGAGTCAACTCCTATAGTCTACACAACAGTCTCACTAAATACACAATAGTGAATTTGTCTGACAGATTTATTTATGGTAACATTAGTGGTGCACAATTCCTGTTAGATAAGCTAAAGTATTTTTACACTTAGTGACCACAGAACTAATAGCTGCAGTTTAGAAGAAATACCGTCATTTAATTATTTACAAGGGCAGATGCATGACGTAACATGAGAGAGTATTAAATTATCCGTATGCTGATAACATCCAAATGAAATAGCATGGAACTAAAAGTAATTAGCTGCAATAAAACTGACACCATTACCTGTTGTATTTGTACTCCTTTCAGTGGTATTTAAGCTCTGGAAATCTCCACTTCATAACTGGAAAACAGAATTGTTTGTATTGTTGTATACATTTTCTGTTTAAAAAAAAAGTAGAAATACCTCAGTTTCAAGAATGCAATATGGAAGGGGATGCATGGACTGATCTATGGGATTCTACAACTTTTTACCAATATTTTGTCTTTTTCAAGTGCAAATATGATACCCATGAATACTTAATTGCTTTTTTGTGCACATACTGAATGTTAGCTTTAGAGTTAAATGTTTTTCTTATGTTCTTTAATAGTTATTTGTTTTTTTTTTTTTTAAATGCCTTCATATCTTCCAGTTTGCATTCAGTGTCTCTAGTCACTATCCATTCTTAAAAGTACCCGAAAAGAATGCAGTCTAACAGTTGACACACTGCTGAGTTAGAAAAGCAATAGCAGCACCATGAAGAAAAAATACCACAGACTGTCCAACTTCAGATTCTGCTAGTACATCAAATTGCAGCAGTATACAAACATTTAAGTATCAAAGCAAACTATTAAGCAAGACCTCCAGTGTTGAGATGATTGACTGTGTGGTTGGCTATCCCCATCTCTTTTCCCAACTATATAGTCTCTAGTTATGACAGTCACCACATTGAATAGATTAGAAAAGGATAGTTAATCACATGATACATCACAGAACATGTCCTGAGTGAGGGACCTTGTCCCAGTCACTGAGCTGTACCTTTCTGCACTGCAGCTAGCTGACTAGATTGTTATGAAAAAGGTTGAGCAAGTGTACAGCCCAGGGAACAGTAATGTCAGCTGTCTCCTGTTGTGTGTTTGTTTGTTAATTGACTTACTATGCATATGTAGCTGGTCATGTGAGGAGGTAGCTTTTCAAAATGGGAAATATTGGGAAGGGGTCTTGTCCCCTGCAAAGACATATACACATTTTTAAAATGGACATAGTTTGATTATATACAAAAACACTTAAATCAGTGAGTTTTAAAATTTTCCTGTCAAATTCAATGTAAAATTTAACTATAGATAAGTCAACCGTAGTCAGCAATTTCCAAAGTATCCCTTATCTGTTGATGTATTTCTAGTACTGCTTTTCATCCCCTCGCATTGACAAATCAATCTCTCCATACAACAGAGACTTTAAAATTTAACTGAAGTTATATGGCCAAATATGCTCAATTAACTTAATGCAAATCTTCCTGTTGCATTACTGCCATTATAAAGCAATGCCTTATTTTTGCATATCTTAAGTTAATTTTTGTCCTGTACTAGCTTGCTAACTCTGATCTGTTTGTTTCTGTTTTTCTTTCAGCTTTTCCCAGATAGGGGTTGCCACAGTGGAACTCTGGTCCGCTAATGATTGGCAGTCGATTTTTATGGTGCCAAGGTGCCAGCCCAATGCCCAAGCTTCAACAAAGGCACACCCATTCAGGTATGTCTTTCGAACGCCACTCGACCATGGGGAGGACATGCAGACTCCACACAGAAGGTGCTCCAGCCGAGAATTGAATGGGAGAACTTCTTGCTGTGAGGCAACAATGCTACCGCTACTCCACTGCAGCTTGCTAACGCTGATCTGTATGGGAGTCTATATACATGTGATGAGAATGTGGATTGTGTACTAAATTTATTACACTAGCTTCTGAAAAGAAAGTCTCTGCAAAAAGTGAAACAACATTGCCTGCAAAAAAGTCAAAACCTACCATGAAATGTACTTTATGTTTGTATTCATGTAATGCAGATCTGATCAACTCCTTACAGCCACTTCTTTGCTTTTTAGACGATGTTAGGTGATGTTTATGCTTTGTATATTCATTAGCTGCTTTGTAATTTATTATACTCCAAGTAATTAAAGACGATAACTACATTTGATATTACCCTCCCTTTTTCAATACTGCAATACTCTTTATATTGATATATATATATATATATATATATATATATATATATATATATATATATATATATATATATATATATATATATATATATATGTGTGTGTGTGTGTGTGTGTGTGTGTGGGTGTGTCTGTGTAATCATTACAACTGATTGAGTCCCAGCTGCTCAAATTCTGCTAACTTGCAGCCAGGGACTCGAGTAGCTTATATATTGTCTGAACAGCTGCTTACACTCAAGCTCAAATATGAGTTCAGCCAAACAGCTGCCATACCAACTGCTTGTGCCCAAGGAGAGAAACTGAAAACAAGAAGTTGTGGACTAGGTAAGTGGTAAAGGGGACCAGGGAGGTTAGGTTTAGGAAGGGGAGGCACGAAGTGGAGTGTGAACCGAAGGGGGAACTTTATGGTTAGGGAGTGGGACAGGAGATTTAGGTTTAGCAAACGATCAGAAACCTTTGAGTTAGGGAGGAGGAGGATGGAGATGTTAGGTTTAGCAAACAATCAATCTTTAAGGTTATGGGGGAGAATTTAGGTTTTGAGAGTGATCATGGATGGGGTGAGGGATGGGATTTTAGGTTTAGGGTGTGATCTGGAATTTACATTTAGGGAAGGGAAGGGGATTTCATGTTTAGGGATAGAAGGGGGACTTTAGGGTTGTGGACTGGGTGGGAGTTTTTAGGGTTAGGATCATGGCTCTTTTATGGCTACAAAATATTAAGGGAGATGAGCTAGTGGGAAATTATTTGAAATGAACAAATGGTGGTAATGATGTGTCTCGAGCACATGTACTACACTATATGTATATATATATATATATATTTATATATATATATATATATATATATACATATATATATATATATTTATGGAATATATATGGATCTACTTCAGTAGATCAGATTTTGACAAACAGTAACAGCATAATTTTTAAACCTAGAAAACAGTCAGTTGGCCACCACCACAAATAAAAGAGACCAGAGCAAATAAAACCCACCCAAATAGGGGGCTTCACCCCTCCACAACCCCCTAACTAAATAGACCAATGCTGAGATCACACTACAGTGTGGAAAAGGGCAAAATTTACCATGTTGGCCAACTGTAATTGTTTTAGATATATGTATAGAATCAATACATGGCAGCACCCATTAATTTCAAACTCAATTTTGTGTTTGTGTGTATGTGTGAGTGTCTGCATGTCTCTGTGTGTGAGATTGCTAGTAACTGTAACTGTGTTTATGGTGTGTGTAGAAGGGGGTGCATGTGTCTGCTTGTGTGTAAAAAAAAAAAAAAAATATATATATATATATATATATATATATATATATATATATATACATATACATATATTCATTCACTTTATAATTTCGAAATACTGAAATCCCGAATTTCAGTATTCCGAAATTATAAAGTCGAACCTTTAAAATCGCAAAAGTGCATAATCGTGAATCCAAATATCTTGAATTTGTGATTATGGCTTACAGCATGTTGTGTGCGGTGTTGTGAGTGGATCGTGTTTCATGTTGTGTATGGATTTAGATGTAATTTAAGGTAAGTGAATGTTTTGTAAGGACTTTGTGTGGCAGTTTTAGTGTGTCTGAATGTGTCTGTCAGTTGAATGTGTGGGTTAATCTCGGTAGGTGAATGTATAGGTGTGTAAGTGCTGGATGTGTTGGTGTTTGTATATGTGTGATGCTTGTGTGTGTGCAAGGGACTGTAGAATGTTTGGGTGTCAGTTTCCTTTCTGTCTCTGTGCAATCTCAGAGTTAGTATATATAAGTAGGGAGCGTGTGGGGGCACAGCACTCCACATGGGGGGGTGCAGGGAGGGTCTTGCCCTCCTGCTTATATGTAGTGTTGCTTTGTTTGTTTGTGTTTTTGTGTGTTTTGTTTGTTGTGGTGTGGGTTGGATGATGTATATGTTGTATGGAGTATGGTGTAAATGTGTTCGTGATTTTGTGTTTCGTGATTTTGTTGTTTCGGGATTTGTGACATTCGACTTTATGATTTCAAAATACTGACATTTGGGATTTCAGTATTTCGAAATTATAAAGTGAACCCACATACACACACACACACACACACACAGACACACACACACACTGCGAGCATGTGCATATGCATGAGTGTGCTTGTGTCTGCTTTCCTGCTGAAGAAACATTCCAATGTATAACCAAATGAGACATTTTCATTTATATATTCCATTGCACCTCCATGTACCTATTTGTACTGCTGTTCAATGTTTGATTCATCCAAAGTCATATATATATATATATATATATATATATATATATATATATATATTATAGTAACCTGCATGTTAATGCAAAACGTATGGCAAATATCATTGCCTATAAACTGACAGTTTTGCACTGTAAAGGGCTATTTTGCTATTTTATTGAAATAGAACAAAATGGAAGATGAACAGCTAAGAAATTACACAGATTAAACTGTCAGTATTTTATCTCTACCCTCAAAGAAAGTATTGGAAGGTCTATCATTATGAGGCAGATATTTTTTAGGCTCTTGACATTCGTTTATTAAAATGACATTTATTTTGAAGTCTCACATCACTATTTTTCATTCACTTTTGTTTTGTTTTTGCATTTTATGGACTGTAGGTCTTCAGAGAAATTAACTTTATGATATAAGTATTTTATTTTGCTCTGTACAATACAAAACTGGTTCTAATCAACTGGTGACAATATGCTAAGCCTTAATGACAGATGGTCAACATCCAGCATTCATATCCATACATACATACATATATATATATATTAATTACAAAACCATAACTGGTAGAATTAATAGGTGACTTGTACAGTTTATCTTTTTCAAAAAAAATCATACTAGACACTTTTCCATACTCTGACAAAAGTCTGACAAAAATGTAAGAAAGTTCTTTTCACAACTTCTATTTTGACTTTGAGCATGTTCTTTTAGCAGATAATTCACTGCTCAGCCACAGAATAGGTCTGTTCATTCTGTCATTTTTTTTTCTTATTCACTCTAACAAAGCCAGCTTCATGACTTAAGAAAGTACCAGCATATCTAGTCTATTCCTGAATTCCTATTATTGAAAAAGTACTTTACTTGCTTGAATTCTATATCTTCAGTACAGATGAATAGATTCAAAGAAGGTCTAAATTGTTGTTTAACCACTTCATTGCAGACCATGTTTTCAAACTATTCTTTACTTTGAAATAGTCTGTTAGTCTTTAAGTCAAGAAATCATAAGAAGATAGCTTCTGTTATTCACGTAATCTATAAAAGACTGGAAAAATACAACCTGCTAATAAATTTTATCATAAGACTTCCACCTTACCTAAGTAAGAAAAAACTTAAAACAAGAAATACTCTGCTAAAATAAAATGTGTATGTAGACACCGATTTTTAATCTTAATATGTTTTATAATCACCGTGTGCTTAGCAATATGTGCCATAATATTTATTGCTATTTTTAAGTTCATGCACATGCTAGTGCACATGTGTACTTGCTGCATTGTATTAATCTATGAGGACATTGAGGTGCTATCCCTCATCATTAATCCAAAGTCTTAGTCCAAGTATAAACATTATATTGACCATAAGTCATAAAGATGTGCTCTTCAGTTCTATAAGCCTTGATTGAGAGGGTGCCATGGGAAATACTTATGTCACGCACATTTGCAGACAGTCTGTCCTACTCAGCTGCACACATGACAATCAGGGAGGACAGAATAGGTCATATGAGGTTACTGCATCACTCGTATGGTACGTAGGATTGCAGAATAAGGAGACATGTAGAGCCACCCATGCATTCATAATTAACTTGTTAACTAAAGTATTGTGATAATACCAGGCTAGGTCAAAAACAATACAAATAAGTGCTTGTGCCACTATGTGGTGTTCTGTGCCAGTAACAGTTGAAAAGCACAGTGTTCTGGTAATACCCAGTATACCGATTTTGCTAAAGGGGTGAGTGAAATTACTCAGACACTAACATCACAGTTAGAGTTGGGATGACATGGGTATACAGGACAGTATGATAAATGGAAATTACAAGCAGAAGGGAGCACACAAGGAGAACAGATTAAGGTGTGTGCTTTAGGTGAATAGAGTTACTTTTACTTATATGAGGAGAAAAGGTTTGAGGTACCAGGACAGTGTACAGTGGCAAACACATGGAAAACTGTATGCACAAACAGTGGCTGCTTTGTACATACACACACACACACTTACACACACACACATACACACACACACACACACACACACACACACACACACACACACACACACACACACACACACACACACACACACACACACGTGCAAACACAAGATACGTGCCAGGATACACTAGGAAGGGGTCACAATTGTTGCAGCACTAGCCATGAAGATGGCTATGGACTGTGCTAGGGCAGCCTTCTTCACAGAAATTTTATCATCTGAAAATCCTATCTATGTACATCTTGATGGTGTCTTACTCTGTAACTCCTGGTGGTTGGGATCATGTCTTCAATGACCTAACCACAGTCTCTGTGATGTTCCATTCCTCTACATGAGTTGTGTTGATATTTATCTTAGCGGCAGTTTCACGGTAGTTCTGAACACTGATATAGGCAGCATCGCCTGCAAAACATGACACACATTTTTTTTTGGGGGGGGGGCACTGACTATATCCATAGCATGTGATTTTATCAGAATAGATTGTACAAATAACGTTAAGCGTAAAATACTGTCCATCCCCTCAGCATACATAGGTTTGGCATTCTTAATATGATTGACATATGAAGGTCTGTCATGTCATGTTAATTAACCTTGATTGACAGACTGCCTGTTTGAAGTAATGAATTTTGCACATGTTGTGCAAATTAGTTGTTTGTGAACAGTCATTAACTCAATTAGATAATGAATATTCATAAAACAAGACTCACAGTCAACTGTAAAACTAACTTTTTTAGGTATTATCCATGTTAAGTAATATTTAACTGTAGCAATTCATTAAAGGAACTCTTTAAGAATAAAGAAAGGTGCTTCATCATCTTGTGATGTCTGGTAAGACTTGTTTCAGTTCTCTTCCTTTATCTGTATTTTTAGTGCTTTTTTTAATTTTATTTTATGTAGTTTGACTGTTGCTATATTTTCAAAATGTGGAACTCCTACAAACAACTTTAATTAGGTAGCTGACAGGATGGATAAAATGGCTTACTGTGAGTGTGTGTGTGTGTGTGTGTGTGTGTGTGTGTGTGTGTCTATAGATATATATATATATATTATGGATATATGTGCTCTCAGCAGACATTGGCTATTCCAGCTGGCAGCTTCACATATCAGCTCATCCTCTTTGCCTAAGAATTCTAGATGTAGTGAAAGGTTCTGAATATGTTAATATCAGGGACAGTTTTTAAAATATCACTCTTAACTGACTTATAAAATTTAATAGAGCAACAGGATTTGTATCAAACTGCATTTACTGAACAATACGTGTATGAGATTGACTGCAATCCTTAACAGTTTACCAGAAATGCAAACAATTTATGACGACTGAGCAAAAATATGAGGCAACCCGGGGGCCTTCATAAACAAAAAGGACAATTGAGAGATATAGGATAGGGGCTTCATATTGTCATGTAAGTTTGTTGCTCTTTTTGCTGCTGGAGATTTGTTTAATTGAATATTATTATATAGACATCATTGACCTTACTCATTAACTATGCATGTTACTGAAAAAGGGAATACATTACTTATATCAAAGGTGGTGTTTGGTACTGCACATCCAGGGGTATAGTGTTCTAACCATGCTAGCAGTTAACAACAAGGTCACCATGTGGGGAATCACCGGCCTTGGAATGGACATTCATGTCTAACAAATGCCAAATGCAGGAAATATAAGAACTACAAGGATGCCACCTGCAAACACTGGAAATGATTGGTAATGATCTCTGGTATGTTTCAGACTGCCTGTCAGTTGACAGAACTCTGTGACTGTTGACCAGGGAGAACCATTATACCAACATGTGTGTAGGCTGCGGTACCCATTACATGAGATAAGTTGGTAATGTTCTAGAAGATGCAGATTCTGCTGGGCCTCTTCAGTTTTGGGGAGCTACATATGCTAGTTAACACGTACAGGATAACATCAAGGAATTTATAATGTATCATTCATGAAGAAGCTCGAAAAATACTCATTGTGTGCTCAGTTGGTCACTGAAAAGCTTCTGTGGCAAGGATGGTTAATGTTACGAATACATTGTTATCTGCAGCTAAAGACAAACTTAAGCTTCAGTATGTTGGTGGAAGATATATGCTAGGCTATGGATAATATGCTGGTCCACACTATAGCGATCCATTATCTAGTCATCACTGAGGACATGCTAGGTTACTAACTGTGGGCAATGCTTACAAGTCCTAGGTCTGTGAGGATGTGCAGGCAGTTAACACAACTGGCGGACAGCACAGTATGGTACTTCTCAATGCCAACTGTTCCAACTGGAAACATGTCTAATAGCTGCTTCTGTTCTATTTTTCATGTTTCTCCCTTATCTCATGGTACATACTTAAGTTGCTCAGCATTTACACTGATGACTGTGACACACTTTTTTGTTCAGTTTGGATTCATTTCTCTGTACATCATCATCTGCACTTATTTAAGCACTCATTTGCATGTGCTGCATTCTACACTGTGCAAGGTGTTGCGGAGCTGTGCAATGATGGTCTGTGAATTTGAAACATGCTACCCATTGTGAAGAATCACAAAAGTCTCTGTCATGCTATAAAATTCACCTGTGAGCTTCAGCCAATGCTGCAAATAATATACTGATCTGAGGACATGCAGGGAATATTGAAAACTCCCAGGATGAACTTTTCGGTCAAGGAACTAGGCATATGTCAGAATATAGTCCTGGTTTCATTTTAGCCTTGGTGGTTTATTTCTGCTGTTTATTCATTCATTCATACTGAAAGCTGCTCTCTACTGAATGTCAGAACTTGTCACTCTGCTGTTTCCAGTACTCAGTGCAATGATATAATTACCTAGATATATATCACTGAGTCACAATTAGAAACCTGCACCAAAGGAAAAGAAAGAACCATGGAAACAAAATCTCATGCCTACATGAAGCTTCTTGAGCTTACAATAAACATTAGAGGATGAATATGAAAACTTTCTAACACTACTCACTAATGGAGATTCAGTTTGTTTAGGAAGGCCCAAGCTGAGGTGTTCAACTTCTGGTAAGGAACCATTCTAAAGCACTTAACAATATTTTGCTTCTTTGATGTATGTATGTATCTTAGACATGAGACTTGGGTTAAGGCTTTCTTCTGATGGATTCTCTTTATGTATATTTCCCATTCTTTTAAAAGTACTGCATATCTAGGAGCAGAATATATGGTTTACTTATGATGAATAGTTATGGTTCCGAAGAGTCCATTGAAGAAAAGTTTTAAAAAAATGTTTCTCTAATTGCCAAGAAATACATCCGTGGTTTTACTATATAATTATAAAAAAGCAGCAGTTACACAGTTTCCACCTTTTAGTGTCCATTCTTCCAAGAATGAGGAATCAGGCTGTGGTAGAAATGTAGATATGATTTTTATAGATTTACATGCATATGTTGAACTTATGTCACACAGAAAATTAATACAGATCCTACACAGTTATCATGTGGGAGATGTTGCTCACCCTGTATAAAATGATGGTGATTGAACAGATCATACAGAGTGGTGTTAGAATGTGTAAACATGGAAGAAACTGGAATTCACAGGATACCCCCATAGAGGTCAATTTCAGAAATAATTATATTTTACATTACATTTGGAAGTCAAAACATGGACCTCTGCTGATGCAAGTAAGGTCTGCCAACGAATTGGTAAATGAGAAACAGAACAAAACTCCCTTTTCTCTAACGCCATTGGTAAACACTGGAATCAACTTCCTACTGAACTTACTTCTATTCCAACTCCTGTCCTGTTCAAACAAAAACTCAGAACTTACCTTAAAAATCAATGGTTATGTCCCTGCTGTAACCCTGACTAGATCTCCCAATAATCCCCTCTACTCCTCCCTCTCCCTCTCTCCTTCTTCCTTCTTTTCTTCTACAAGCTTTACTACCATCACTTTATAAGTGCTAGCTCTCTAATATCCTTCTCCTCCTTTAGGTGCAATTCTTTTTACTGAAAGTATAGATTTTTCTGATCTACTCACTCTTTTCATTTTGAATATTTCTCTTTTCTCTTTTACTCTCCTTTTATAACCTTCCTATAAAATAATGTGAAATAAGTTTTTATTTTTTTTGTGTGTGAATGATGAATCCTATTATGTTATGTTAATATTAAATCCTATGATGTGTTCCTGCATATTTGCATATCTCCACCTCCGTCTCCTTTTTACCACAGCTCATTTTTGTATACTATGTAACTGTGTTTATCTCTATGTGGAGCTTTTCTCCCCGGGCCTCTACTGAAAATGGAAATATATCCAGTTAGACTAGCCCGGTTAACAAATGTAAAAATAAATAAAATAAATAAATAAAAGGAGCTAAGCAAAGCATCTAGAAATGTTTGCTGATTGGCACTTAAATTTATGGCAATAGTAATGTGCAAAAGTAATATAAGATTGCACGATAGAGAGTGAAGTGCTTAAAAAATAAAATTGAAGGAAGATCTTGGATTAATTATTTCAGGTTACATACATTTGAAAAATTCTTCGAGGAAGTGCCATGAAAAAGTATGACTATCAAGTTATGTGTCTGTTGATGCTGAATAAGAAGGAAGTAATAATTAATTCCTTCAATCAGTTGATAAGCCGCCATCTTCATTACTGCATGCAGTTCTCAAGGTCCTATCCATCCAGTGGCATAAAAAGCACTCTGACTATTCAGAAAAAAATGGCCTATCAAGAAGGTAGAGTGGATAAAGAAGCCATTGGAGGATAATTTAGTGGAGTTTTTAATGCATGCAGATGAAGAAAAAAAAAACATGGAAGAATGGCAAAAAATCTATGAACTTCAAGAAGGTGCCAACTTTACAAAAATAAGATATAAATTGTGGGATGCAAACATAAAAGAAGAGAAAGAACATCTCACATGGCATATGAGAAAGTATATATTTTTATTGACAGGAGTATGAGCACATGGAATAGCTTACCAAAACTATGGTGGATAAAGACTAACAATGCAAAGTGGCCTAAAACAAACTTAGAACTCTAGAACCAAAGAACAGGAGTACGAGATGCGCAGATGACCTTATAATAACATCTACTTCATAGAAAGAAGAGAGCAGAACAAGAGGTGAGAGTCAGTCCCTACCTGCTCACGTAGGATATCATTGCTGAAACACAATTCCTTGCCTCTCTGATCCACATACTGCCCCATGCAAATGAAATCATAGTACATATGTAGTGATATATTGTGCGAGAGCAACCTCCCAGTGTTAGATTGTATACCAATATCAGCCATATTGAGAAAAAATAAATCCTTCCTCTTCTATGACTTAGCTATTATTGCCCAAATGTCTGCACCACTTTCCCTCACTTGCCATCAAGGGTGAAGAAACTTCTACTTTAGTTTTCCGTGATATCTTCAGGGACCAAAACATGCATACACACACACACAAATACATATATATATATATATATATATATATATATATATATATATATATATATATATATATATATATTCTGTTACCTAAGAAATTAAGTTGTGAGTCTTTCTGCCATTTCACACTGAGCTAATCGAAGGAAGGACACTGAGCAAACTCGGATCTATAATATATAACATTAAGTATCCTGTTTTTTTTGCTTATTTTGTTTGAGTTATTTATAGCACTTTGTGTACTGTATATTTTTCTAAGCTAGTTTCACTGTGTGTGAGGTATTAACTGGAAATTGTCCACTTTTATTAAGCATCTGTTGGGTTGTTTGTTTCTTATAACTTGTTTGCAGTAAAACACTTTCTCTAGACACTCCTTTAGCTGTTTAAAACTTTCATTTAAAGGCTCACTGCTGCTTTTCTGCTTTGAGAAACATTTCTGCAGTTTGTTTCTAAGTAGTGTGGATATTTGTAGCATTGTCCATATTCAGGCTTGTATTTGGGCCTATTGTTTGTGGAGGCTGTGTGTCTGAGCACATATTTAGGGACATCTTGGTTTAGCCAAAGCCATCAGGCATTTCAGTGAGAGAGAATTGTTTAAGGTGATTGGCTGACTAAGGTCACCTGGACTACAGCTTAGACTAAGCACCTCACTGGTTCTTTTGAGCTTTTTTTTTCTTAAAAGTTGTCTCAGGTTTCAACTTTCTGTTACCTAAGAAGTTAAGTTGTGAGTGGTTCTGCCATTTCACACTGAGCTAATCGAAGGAAGGACACTGAGCAAACTCGGATCTATAATATATAATATTAAGTATCCTGTTTTTTTTTTGCTTATTTTGTTCGAGTTATTTATAACACTTTGTGTACTGTATATGGGTTGTTTGTTTCTTGTAACTTTTTTGCAGTTAAACACTTTCTCTAGAGGCTCCTTTAGCTGTTTAAAACTTTAATTTAAAGGCTCCCTGCTGCTTTTCTGCTGTGAGAAACATTTCTGCAGTTTGTTTCTAAGTAGTTCATAGGTTCATAGGTTCATAGGTTGATACTAGGCTATCTGCCTTAGGGCATTTATAAGCCTAGCCAGAGTGTATTTGGCTTTCGCCTCCCTTATAGATTAGTTAAGGTCACAGAAGATAGCCCTTTTAAAGTTATTTTACTGTGCCTCTGTCTAGCAAGGACATAGAAGAGATCCCAGGGGTAATGATCCCCCATCCACCCGTCAAGATTTGTCTTGAAAAGGGTCAGTGAGGGGCTCTGCCTAACATGGATTGTGATCCTGCTCCAGAGTGAGGGGAGCCTTTGGAATATGAATCCTGTCCCTCCAGCATGTCCTATTTATTGCCGTGCTGAGGTTTAAGTCCCTGGAGAGTGTAGCTCTAAGGGATTTGGATTTCCTGAGGTGGAACATGTCCATTAATTCTGGGTTGGACATGGCTTTATACGTCAGGCATAGGCTGCCTCTGAGTAGGCGGTAAGCAACTGAGTAGAGCTGGAGTTTCTTTAGCCGAACTGCATAGACCATCTGTTTGAGGCCCTTGATCCTCTTGGTGAGGTACTTTTGTGGTCTCTCCAGTTGCTGCAGGTGTCGGGTAAGGTACATCCCAAAGGGGGCATTGTATTCAATTATGGGCTTGATGAGTGATGAGTAGAGAGGCACAATGACCTCTCTTGATCTAGATGTGAACCCTTTCGTGATAAGGTGGGCTATATAGAAGGTCTTTCTAACCACTTTGGCAACGTGATTGTCAAAGGAGAGATTACTATCTACTTGGGTCCCCAAATCCCTAATTACTTCTTCCATACTTAATGGATTACCACCTATGTGGTAATTTGTGGGCACTTTGTTTGTCCCAAAGGGGATGACTATGCACATTTTGGCATTTAGATTGAGGCCATGGCTCTGGCACCAGGTATCCGTCTCTGTGAGACCTTTTTGGAGGATGCTTGTGTCAGCTGGAGAGTTGATTATGGCTCCCAGTTTGCAGTCATCTGCGAACTTGGTCAGCCATAGTCCTCCCGTGTTAGCCTGTACCTCAGAGAAGTATATACCGAACAAGAGAGGTCCCAGGACTGAGCCTTGTGGGATGCCACTTGTAACTGGTTTTGAGTCTGACATGGCACCTGCAATTCTGACCATGTGGATTCTATCCCTGAGCCAGTTTGCAACCCATCTTGTGACATAGGGGTTGATATTTAAGCTGGTGAGCTTATTTATGATGCCCGAGTGGGGTATTGTGTTGAAGGCTTTTGCGAGGTCCAGGTAGGCTGTGTGGACTACCTTCCCTTCATCTATGGCCTTAGTAACTGTTTCAAAGAAGTCAACTAGGTTTAAGAGGCAAGATCTGCCCTTAACAAAGCCGAATTGGGTAGGATCCAGTGTCTGGAGGTTCCCAATGTCTTTGTTTATGAGTTCCATGATGATACGCTCCATAGCTTAGCAGACCATACTAGTCAGGCTTATGGGGCGATAGTTACCGGGGTCCATTGTGGCACTACCTTTGTGGAGCAGGACCACTGTTGCTGTATGCCATTCTTTGGGTACATATCCTGTAGTAAGGCTGAGATTGAACAGTGACTTTATATGAGGGTTCAGTTCTTCTTGGAGCTCATGTAAGACGCAGCCCGGGACACCATCCAGTCCCATTGATGCTGTGTTTTTTGCTTTTGAGAGGGCAGCTTTCACCTGTGCATCTGTGATGTCAGGGAAGCTACATTCTGTTGGGATGGACATTTTCTCTTTTGGGGGGGAAGGGGGGGTTTGCACTGAACCTGTCTGCCAGGATGTTGGCAATGTCTGTGGGTTCAGTGTATTTTTTGTCATTTTGCACTAACTCAGAGCATATCTGGGAGTTGCCACCCAGATTCCTGACATAACTAAAGAAAGCCTTGTGATTATCTTTAGCGTCTTGTGCAAATTTTCTTTCGAAGTTGGCCTTGGATGATTTTATGAGGGATCGTAGTTGCTTGCTAGTACTGATCAGAGATGCCTTCCCTTTTTGGGATTTTGCTCTATCATGTAGTAGCTTCCTCCTTCTGATGTATAGCTTATTTATGGCTGGGGTCCACCAGACCAGTCTCCTGCCTTTGGAGGAGTAAGTTTTGGTTTTATTTGGGATAGCACGATCCATGCATTCCTGTAGGTGTCCATAGAATGCGTTTGTAAAGGATTCTGTGGTTTGGGCAGTATTTTCCACTGGCCCGGGGGCTTTGAAGGATTCCACCTCGGTTTTGAGAAGTGTAAAGTTTGCTTTTGGGAAATTTTTCACCGTGGTTACCTTGGCTGGGGTTGGGGACAGGA
Source organism: Protopterus annectens (assembly GCF_019279795.1). Classification (NCBI taxonomy): domain Eukaryota; kingdom Metazoa; phylum Chordata; order Ceratodontiformes; family Protopteridae; genus Protopterus; species Protopterus annectens. Next base: position 1,090,313,461 of record NC_056731.1, on the reverse strand, counting down.
TATGGATGTCCATTGAGATTAATTTTTAGTCTGATCTTACCAATGAGGGGTTTACCTCTCTGGTGTGGAACATAGAGTCCCCGTGTTGGTGATGACCAGGTCCAATATGTTGTCCCCTCTTGTGGGAGTGGTGACCCGTTGTTCCATAGCATTTGAGTTTATAAGTTCTAGGAACCATTGGGCTAGGGTGCTGGGGCTTGAGTAGTTTTCCCAGTCAATGTTTGGATAGTTGAAGTCGCCCAATATTATGGTGTTTGGAGAGACCTTCATATTCTCCAGTGTTCTCAGGAATGTCGAGTGGGGTTCCTGAGTTTGGGAGGGTGGTCTGTAGCAGGCTACAAACTGAAAGGCAGTTTTGCCCACTGTTAGTTGCACATGGATGGTCGATGCTTCGTGCAGTGCCACTAACCTCGAGGTGTGGGTATCTTTGATGAATATGGCTACACACCCTCCTTTTGTGATTCAGTCTGAGTTTTGGGGCCAAAAAGCATGGTATGAGGTATAACCTGGTAGTGCTGGGGTGCTCTCGGGAGCCTTGAACCAGGTTTCTGTTACTGCACAGATATCAATATTCTCCATAGTGAGGAGAGCCTCAAGTTCATGCATCTTGAGGTTTAGACTTCTGGCGTTGAGTAGCATTACCCTTAGTTTTTTTTTTCCTTGTGTTGTCTATGGAGGTGGGTTTGATTTTGAGCCTTGCCTAAAAAAGGCACTATGGGGGAGGCAAGAGCCTTAGCCAGTATTTGAAAGCCCAGAGGTGACAGGTGCAAGCCGTCCCTAGCGAAGCAACATGGCTTGTTGAGCATGTCGTCCCAGGCTGGCAGACACTGGATCCCCTTTGAATGACACCAATACTTTAGCCAATTGTTAAAACTGATCATTTTGTCTTTATACTTTGACATCATTCTTGGTGAGGGCAAGATGCTACTCAAGGTCAGAGTCATACCGGCCTGGGCTACATGATCAGAGATCTCCTCTATGTCTCTTTTCATATAGTCCAGGGAGGTACATCTCAGGTCATTCACACCAGCATGGACAATGATGGAGTCATATTTGTACTTGCTTTGGAGTGACCTGAGTGCTTGTGTTATGTGGTGGATCCTGGCACCCGATAGGCAGCTTACAGTGACCTTCTCCTTATTCAGTCTGATGAGTGGGACGTCAGTGTGTCTGACACTAGAATCACCTATTACAAGTGTATTAGGTGTATTGTTTAGCCTTAAGGGCTGTGACTGTGTGGCACACTGACTTTGTGAAATATGTGATACGTGGGTATTGTTGTGGGGTAGCTGTTGCTTGGATGCCTGCTTTGGAGGTCTCTGCTGCTTTGGCAGATTTTTATTTAGAGCCTCCGAGTGTGTTTTTGTGTGTTTATGTGTTTGGTTTGCTGATACGATAGGTCTATGTGAGACTGGATTTGTGGTGTGTGTGGCTTCCTTCTCCTCCTGACTGACTGTGCCAGTCCTGGGTTGAGAGAGCTCAGCTTCCAGTTTAGCTGTATAGTTGCATCTGTCACATATATTTGAGCTTGTTGGGAGGAGGAGAGGGTGGTCTGTGTACATAAGGAAATGTAACATTGCCTCAAGATTCCCAGATTCACCAGTTGGACTGGAGATTAAACCTGAAACTGACCTTTGGACATGCCAGAGAAGTATAAGGAACTGATTTTTGACTAATCAGAATGGACCAATAGGGAGCCTAGTACTTATAAAGTGTATGAGAGGGTGTAGTGCTTTAGTTTGTTAGTGTTTACTTATATGATTACTTATAAGAGCAAGTGTAGGGCTTTAGAATGAAAATAGAGTGCTTACTTTGAGAGTTAGAACAGTTCTAAGGGAAAAAGTGAAGAGTAGACTTTGTGGAGCCAGGAATAGTTTAAACCTGTTTAAGCGACACTGCCCAATGCTGCTCTGTGCGCAAAATCAAGCAAAAACGTGCAAATGCAGGTTTTAAAGCAGGGAAACTGAAAGAGATAGGAATTGACCCAAAACGGCCAACAAGCTACTAGTTTCTGGGCTGATACCACTCCTCCAGGGACAGATAGGCTGCTCAAAGCTCCCCACTCTCACTGGTGAACAGAGAAGCTTCCTCCTATCCAAGTAAGGATATGGGCAACACAGGAACCTATACCACAGTCCGGAATTCAGCAAGCCTGAATTCTGGACTAATCTAGTTCAGCAAAGGTGGGAAAAGAGAATATTTTTTTTTTTTTTTTTTCAGGAAACAGCAGAAAAACAGACAGAAAACACTGTAAATACTATAAACAGGCTAGTGCACTTTAGTGTGTAGCCTACAACAGTTATACAGTTATAGTGTTGATACTTGTAGCATTGTCCATATTCAGGCTTGTATTTGGGCCTAGTGTTTGTGGAGGCTGTGTGTCTGAGCACATATTCAGGGACATCTTGGTTTAGCCAAAGCCATCAGGCATTTCAGTGAGAGAGAATTGTTTAAGGTCATTGGCTGACTGAGGTCATCTGGACAACAGCTTAGACTAAGCACCTCATTGGTTCTTTTGAGCTTTTTTTTTCTTAAAAGTTGTCTCAGGTTTCAACTTTCTGTTACCTAAGAAGCTAAGTTGTGAGTGTTTCTGCCATTTCACACTGAGATAATTGAAGGAAGGACACTGAGCAAACTCGGATTTATAATATATAACATTAAGTATCCTGTTTTTTTTGCTTGTTTTGTTCGAGTTATTTATAGCACTTTGTGTACTGTATATTTTTCTAGCTAGTTTCACTGTGTGTGAGGTATTAACTGGAAATTGTCCACTTTTATTAAGCATCTGTTGGGTTTTTTGTTTCTTATAACTTGTTTGCAGTTAAACACTTTCTCTAGAGGCTCCATTAGCTGTTTACAACTTTCATTTAAAGGCTCACTGCTGCTTTTCTGCTGTGAGAAACATTTCTGCTGTTTGTTTCCCACCCTTCATCCCTATTAATATGTTGTTCTTATAGTTGGTGGCTTTCCAGTTGCCCATCCCTACTATAAATTTGATCTGGGACCCTCTTTCCAGTCTAGTGTCATTACCTCATTCTACCTAATACAGGGAGAACATTTGAGAAGGCCAATCAGCTTAGTTTCTACTACTCCTTTCTCTTTTTCCACTAAAAAAAAAAATCTAAGCTTGTTTCCTGCCTTTCCTGTGGGTAGTCTAGTCTGGATATAGATTTGCGGTGTCCAGGACTATTTGTAGGCTTCTAAGCCCCCAAGCCTTTCTGTGTTGGAGGGAAACCTTCTAGCTTAATTTTGTTTCCTAGAACTAGCCAGTTTTGTTTGTTTCAGCACTCAAGTCTGTTTCTTTGAGCTCAGTACTTGTTCAGAACTTATTGTAAGCACTAAATAAGCTACAAATTACTACAGCACTCAACTTTCCTCACTGTCTAGAGGAAAACAGTTTCTAGTACTTAACAATAAGCACCTATCCAGGCATGTCTAAGGGTCAGCTCCCAGTGTTTTCTCCTGTCTACCTGATGAATCTGGGCATCTTGGGGCAATGCAGTAATTGCCTCATGTACACAGACAACACTCTCCTCCTACCACCCAGCACTACAACCTGTGAGAGATGCACTTATATAGCCAAACTGGAAGCAAAGCTCACTTCACCTAAGACTGGGCTAGACAGTCAAGAGGAGAAGGTAAACACTTGCACCACATCACACTCAGCACATAGTCCCTCAAAACCTACACCACCAAAACACACATAAAACCACAAAACACAAACCTATATTTGTGGATGCTCTCAGTAAAAACCTGCCCAAGCAACAGGGACCTCCAAAGCAGAAACACAAGCAACCTCCACCCACTAACACAACCCAAATGACACACAGCCCACAAACTCAATGTGCCACTCAACCACAGCCCATAAGTCATAACAACGTACCCAATACTCTAGTCATAGGTGACTCTATAGTCAGGCACACTGATATTCCACTCACCAGGCTAAACAAGGAGAAAGTTACTGTCAGCTGCCTGTCAGGTGCCAGGAATTGCCACATAGGTTCATAGGTTCATAGGTTTATACTAGGCTATCTGCCCTAAGACATTTATAAGCCTAGCCCAAATTTTTGTGGCTTACGCCACCCCTTATATGAAAAAATACTGTGCCCATTAGTTTGTTGTGCCTCTGTCCAGCAGTGACACAGAGATGATTCCCGGTGTAAACCTACGATCTCCCATCCACAGGTCAAGATTTCTCTTGAACAGAGCCAGCAAGGTGCTCTGCCTCACATGGACCGGGATTTTATATAAACAGCCTCTGCAAGGCTCAAACCCAGGACCCTGCACACCATAGACAAAGTGATTTACCACTAAGCCATGCCAGATACATAATGCATGCACTCAGGTCACTCCACAACAAGTACAAATATGACTCTGTCATTGTCCATGTTGGTGTGAATGACCTGAGACGTACCTCCTTGGACTACATGAAAAGGGACATGGAGGAGCTGTCCGATCTTGTAGCCAAGGCAGACATGACCCTAGCCCTGAGTAGCATCCTGCCATCACCCAGAATGATACCACAGTACAAGGACAAAATGATTGATTTCAACAATTGGCTAAGCTTCTGGTGTCATTCTAAGGGGATCCAGTATCTGTCTGCCTGGGATGACACGATCAACAAACTACGATGCTTTGCCAGAGATGGCTTGCACCTGTCACCCCTAGGATTCTGGATACTGGCTAAGGCTCCAGCCACCCCCATAGTGCCTTTTTTAGGCAAGGTTCAAATGACAAATTCACCACCCTAACAGGTACAGGCAAGAAGAATCTGAGGTTATTGCTACTCAATGCTAGAAGTCTAAACCTCAAAATGCACTCACTCTAGGCACTCCTTAAAATGGAGAACATCGACATCTGTGCAGTGACAGAGACCTGGTTCAAGGCTCCAGAGACTACCCCTGCATTACCAGGCTATAATTCATACCACACCTTTTGGCCACCTAACCTGGACCGAAACACTAAAGGTGGAGGCATGTCCATATTTATTAAGGATATCCACATCTCCAGGCTAGTTGCTTAGCATAATGCATCAGAGATTATCCAAGTGCAACTAACTCTGGGCAAGACCGCAATCCAAATTGTAGCTTGCTACAGATCCACCACCATGCCCCAAGACTCCCACTCCTCATTTCTTGATACACTGGAAAATATTAGGGTACAACTTAACACCCTAATAATGGGTGATTTCAACTACCCTACCATTAACTGGGAAAACTACTCATGCACCAACTCTTGTGCTCAACGTTTTCTGGAATTCATAAATTCCAAAGAAATGGATCAACATATCCACACCTCCACCAGGGGCAGCAATATCCTAGACCTGGTTATTACCAACATGGGCAACCGGTGCTCCACACCAGAGGTCAATTCCTCATTGGTCAGATCCGACCACAAGCTAATCACCCTAGACATCCACATCCCACCCCACCCCCCATTAGGGAAACCACAGTAAAACATTTCTCCAAAGCCAACTTCACGCTTCTTAAGACAGACGTGGCAAACTTCACAACACCCATGCTGATGGACAATAGAGGTATGACTGCTGAATCCTACACAAATGCACTATATAAGCACTTACATGAGTGCATGGATTGTGCAATCCCTAACAGAACCAAGATGCTATCCTCCAAAAAAAGGAAGCCAATCTGGTGGTCCCCTGCCATAAACAAACTCTACAGCAGAAGAAAGAAACTGTTGCAAAAAAGAGTAAACTTCCATGATTGGAGAAACTCCCTGGTCAGTCTCAGTAAGAAGCTGAGATCCCTCATAAAATCCTCCAAAGCTAGTTATGAAAACAAAATCGCCACTGACTCTAAAGACAATGACAAAGTATTCTACAGCTATGTCAAGAATCTCAATGGCAACACTCAGATCTCCTCTGTGTTACAGCACAATGGCACTAAATATACAGAACCAACTGATATTGCCAACATCCTGGCAAATAGGTTCAGTGCTAACTTTACCCCCCTGTCATCCCCTAAAGGGCCCATCTCTATACCAGAAGAATGCAAAGTTCCTGTAATCACGGCTGCACAGGTAAAAAACACACTATCCAAAGCCAAGAACACAGCATCCATGGGACCTGACAACATCCCGGGCTGTGTTCTACATGGACTACAGAACGAGCTGGCACCCCACCTAAGTACCATGTTCAATCATAGCCTCACCTCAGGCTATGTGCTCACTGAATGGAGTACAGTGGCAGTTATCCCACTCCACAAAGGGGAGTCACCACAGACCCCAGAAACTACTGCACCATTAGCCTAATGAGCCTGGTCTGCAAGGCTATGGAATGTATTATCATGGAACTTATAAACAATGACATTGGTAATCTCCAAACTTAGGACCCCACCCAGTTCAGATTTGTAAAAGGCAGATCATGTCTCCTAAACCTGACAGACTTCTTTGAAGCAGTCACCAAAGACGTAGATGAGGGTAAGGTGGTTCACACAGCCTATCTAGATCTCGCCAAGGCTTTCAACACCATCTCCCACTCTGGAATTATAGATAAACTCACTACACTAGGTATAAATCCCTATATCACAAGATGGGTTCCCAACTGGCTCACTGACAGAACCCACACTGTGAAAGTAGCAGACTCCAAATCCAACTTCAGACCAGTGACAAGTGGAGTACCACAGGGTTCAGTCCTGGGTCCTCTCCTGTTTGGTATATACTTCTCTGAAGTACAGGCCAACACAGAAGGTCTTTGGCTAATGAAGTTCACAGATGACTGCAAACTAGGAGCCATAATCTAAACTCCAAAAGATGTGGACATCCTACAAAAGGGCCTCTCTGAGACAAATGCCTGGTGTCAAAGCCATGGCCTCAAGCTCAATGCCAAAAAGTGCATTGTCATCCCTTTTGGTAAAACCTCTGTACCCATGAACTATCACATAAGCGGTAGTCTACTTAACCTCAAAAGTGTGATAAGAGACCTTGGGACACAGGTGGATAGTAGTCTCTCCTCTGATAATCACATCGCCACAGTAGTCAGGAAATCCTTCCATGTGGCACACTTCATCACAAAAGGTTTCTCATCCAGGAAAAAAGAGGTCATTGTTCCCCTCTGCTCGTCACTCATTAGACCCATTATAGAGTACAATGCCCCTTTTGGTATGTACCTCACAAGACATCTACAACAACTGGAAAGGCCACAGAAATACCTCACAAACTGGATTACTGGCCTCAAACAGATGCCCTATGCAGACCATCTCAAAAACTGCAGCTTTACTTCGTCGCATATTGCCTACTCAGAGGCAATCTCTGCCTAACACACAAAGCTATGTCAAACCCAGAGCTTTTAGACATGCTCCACTTAAAGAAATCCCAATCCCTATGAGCTACATGCTCTGGGGACCTAAACCTTGTCACCACAATAAACAGAACATGCTGGAGGGATAGATTTATGTCCCAAAGACTTCCCATACTCTGGAACAAACTACCTATCTATATCAAACAAAGCTCCTCATTAGCACTATTCAAGAAAAATCTTGAGGATTGGATGGGAGATAGGAAATTCACCCCGGGGATCACTTCTATGGCTCTGCTCGACAGTGGCACAGGAAAATAATTTTCTTGGGTGGCAAAAGCCAGGGTACCTTTGGCTAGGCTTATATAGGTCCTTGGGCCAATAGCCTAGTACCTTAGTACCTACCTATGAACCTATATATATATATATATATACATCTATATGTATATATATATATATATATATATATATATATATATATATATATATATATATATATATACACACATATATACACACACACACACACACACACACACACACACACACACACACACAAATACTCATACACACACTTGTACACATAGATAAATGATGAAAAATTATTGAATTGCAGTTTATTGATTTGCAGCTTATTAAAAAAATGAAATTTGACATATATGAATGTTTGAGATGGACTTTACATGGTTTCTGCCATGAGGCATACCCCACACTTGGGTTGCAATCACCTCCCAGATGCATTTTATCATGTGTCCAAAATGGAATCAAATTAGATGCAATGCATTCTATTGGTCAAGCTCAACCAATCATGGCTTTACCACTCAAGCTTTGATCAATTGAACAAAACCACATCTATCTATGGTTTCCAGCCAATACATCAACTGTACAAAATGATGAAAGTGGAATTTGCCCCTTTCTTCCGGTTGTGCAATCCCTGATTAGGTATGCATAATTAACAGTGGGTGGGGTTCTGGGAAGATTGAGGTGGGTGTTGTTCCCCCTGCATAAAATAAGTTTCAACATTTTGCACTTTTGATGTTTTGTACCTTTAACATTTTGTACTTTGACATTTTGGCGGGGAACCTTGGTTGCAATTTTTTAACCGCAAATGCATAATCTCTATTCTGTATATCACATTTTTTATTTTACTTTATTTATTTAGGTATTTGTATTTGTTTACCAGGTTAATGCACTGATCAGGAGTGATCATTTGCAAGCACAGCCTGGTGAGAGAGTTTTCAAGGAAAAATATAAGGGGGACTTATAAAAATAGTGCAACATACATTAAAGGTGGTACACCAGAAAATTTACATATAAGAAAAATGATACAATGTTTGTTTGTGTCTTTCAGCTTTTCCAGGTTAGGGGTCGCCACAGAGGAACTCCGGTCCGCTAATGATTGGTAGTTGATTTTTACGTGCCGAGTTACCAGCCCTGATGCACAAACTTCATCGAAGGTACACCCATTCATGCATGTCTCCACGCAGAAGACGCTCTAGCTGAGAATTGAACCAAACAGCATCTTACTGTGAAGCGACAACGCTACCGCAGCACCACCACCGCGGATAAATACAATGTGCAGTTTAAAAAAATCTAATATTAAACCAAAGCATGACTACTTTTGTTTTAATATGCTTGTTGTAGCAAATATTCTGCTGCAAATATATGTCTTTATTGCTGTTTACCACTGTCATAAGATAAGCATTTTAGCATGTCTGAGAAACATTCACCAGACACCACTATTAGCCTGTATTTAATTCAATGAAAACACACTTATGACTTACAGTTTAAAACATTTTCACTCAAAATGTGCTAAATACACCATTATTTCAGAGTATCAAAGGAATGAAGGTGAATGTGATATTTTTGTAAAGAAAAGAGATTTTGTATATTTGTTATAAAGTCTTACCTTATAATCAAGTGGGATAAACACCCTCTAGATCACTGCAGAAGTTATATATCATATTATTCTATCAGCACTTGTATTTATAAAATTCAGTAAACCATATACAGCACTTGAAATATGTAAATGGAAATATACACTGTACTTATAGTAATAAAAGAGAAGCATGCATGCCATCTGTTGTATATGACAGTAATAAACTAAGTAACAATTAATAATCCTCAGGATTCAATAAACTCCATGGAGGAATAGTGTTATTCCTACATGGAGTGAATGGTGTTCATGTCTGCATCCCCATCTCAGCAGCGGGCTTTTCATATTAATGAAGGCGCACAACTGAGACGGATCTGTAGACATGAACACTGAATGAGTGCAGGGGGCATGTTGCAGTAGTGCTGGAAGATCTAACACACCCACTGCACTCTCAGAGTACCACATGGCACTTTTTAAATGCTTTCACTGTCTGTGGACACTGAAAGCAACTAATAACAGTAAAACAGTGTCCACAGACAGTGGAATAGGTTGTAGGACTTGACATAAATGCAGGGTGTGTGTGACAGGTACTGTCACACAACCCCTGCATTGTGAAAGTGCTGTATGGCACTTTACAATGCTTTCAGTGTCCATGGACACTGAAAGCAGGATTGTCAATGGGAAGCAATGCAGGGGTTGTGTGACAGGTACTGCCACATGCCCCCTGCATTGTGAAAGTTACAATGCTTTCAGTGTCTCTAGACATTGAAAGCTGGAATGTGAATGGGAGGCAATGCAGGGGGTGTGTGACAGGGACTGCCACACACCTCCTGCATTGTCAAAGTGCTTTTACAGCACTTTGCATTGCTTTCAGTGTCCACAGACACTGAAAGCTGGAGTGTGAATGGAAAGTAATGCAGGCGGTATGTGACAGAAACTGTTGCACGTTCCCTGCATTGTCAAACTGCTGTACGTACTTTACAGTACAAGTGTGCCCTCAGACACACAGCCATACCTATCAACCTCTTAGTGCCCAAAATTTGGACAAAGGGCAACAAAATGGGGGGATGAAGGTCCAAAAATAGGGACATATTTTAAGTACAGCCCTTATACACTTAAAATGTTGATAGAGTAACAGGGTGTGTTTCAACATAACATTTTCTGAAGGATTAGAAGTCTGAAACTCAAATGTATGCCATTATTTAGTGACTTCAGTCCTGAGATCATCCCATTGATTTGCAGAAACCACAAATTTTATTAGGACCAAAACAAAAATATGAGCCAAACATCTGGACAGTCTGAGAAAATCTGGACAGTTGAGAGGTATGCACACACCTCATCCTCTTCCACCAAGAAATCTGGATAAAGCCATGAAATAAACATTGGACACAGGTCCCAGAATAGGGCAAATCTAAAACATATTAAACATGCAGACTTAGAAAGTTGATAGAATAACAGGCAGTCCATTACCAAATATGAATGAACATTAGTATTAATATATTTAATGAAATTGGTTGTATTAAATTTATTTTCCCATTATAAGTGAAGTTTAATCATAGTCAAGCGGGATTGCATGTCACGACACTTTGGTTAGCATTGCTTAAAAATCTTATAGGAGCTAAATACAAATATATAGCTAAAATCCTCAATGGCAAGATTGCTTAGTGTTTAGATTTCCAGCCTTGCATGCAGCAGTTCATGGTTCGAGTACGAAAACAGACCCTTCAATTTTACATGGGAAAGCATTGTTATTTTTTTTTATTTTCTTAAATGATGTAGTAATTGATATTTGTTAACCAGGGTAGTATTTCTGTTCCAAAATTGAAGTGTCAGTGGATATAACATAAATCACCCATGTAAACACAAGTGTCCCATACAGTATATTCACACCCCAAGGTAGTGTAATGAAAGCACATAGGGGGGATGTCATGTAAAGTAAATTATATATACTTAATAATATGTCAGTAATGATTTATTAATTTGCAATTCTGAAATAGAGCAATGCTTAGCAGTGTGTAGCTCTGCTTAGCCAGTATGAGCATTGCTTAGAAATCTCATTCTAAGCAGTATTCAGCCCAGCTGAGCAGATTTGCAAACTGCTAAGCACTGCTCAGCATTTTCTTTTAAGCACTGCTCAACTCAGCTTTGCGGGTTTGTGTACTGCTGAGCTGTACTCAGCATTTTCAAAAATAGTTCAATGATGGCAAAGGGCAGGAATATGGCCTTATTTAAACTACACAGGCAGGAATACAGCCAGAACCTGCTGTAATTTGATCTCTGCAGGATCTATGTCTGGCATTGGAGAGGGCGCGTACTTTCGGATGAAGCACTGAGGCATCTTGAAGTCCAGGGTCATGGCTGTGCTCCTTGTTAAAGACCATGACCACAGACTGCTGCCAGGCCAGTACCGAGGCTCACAGTACAAAACGGTGGCCTGGGACCATCTGGCATGTGATCTCACCAGTGCAGCTGGAATCTCCCAAACTGGTGAGCAGGTATGGCATCATTATTCTGACCTAAAGCATAGGAAGGGGGGTTCTTGGCCCAATGGATCAAAGAACCTAGAGATGGGGATGCCCCAGTAGTGAGTAAGTATCTCACCCATATCACTCCCAGTATCTAGCCTGAGTATGTGATAGACACAAATGCTTAATGGTTTCCCCTTCAGCTGCAGAGGAGAGAACTAGCAATCTTGAGGCCCATGCTGGCAGATTGGTGAGGTTGCGACAATAGTCTTTTGAATACAGATTTATCTTGCAGTATATAGTGTAATACATAAGAAGGAGTACATTGTTTACTGCCAGAAGGTATAGTGTGTTCTGAGTGTACTGAATAAATAAAAGGTTTGTCAGATCAGTATTGATCTACAGGATATGCAGTAGTACTGAATGTAGAATATCAGCTATAAGAAAGCACTGTGTCATGCTATTCAAATAAATACTTATACCACAAACTATTGTGTTTAGTTTAGTTTGTTGTTGAAAAAATAGAATGTGTAAAACAAGATATAAATAAAATATGAAATATGTCCTGCATTAACATTTGAACCTTGATTAGTAATGTATAATGGATTACATTGTGTCCCCTGCAGCATTGCCTTGTGTTAAACTTTGCATTTCAGATCGCTATAGTCCTGAATGTTGGTATGCTGATGCAGACAAGTATGACAGTGTAATAGGTGGCGACTGCAAACATATGATGTCCAAATGTATATGGGTCGGGTATTCAACCCAGCACCCTGCTATACTCAAGACAGATCACCCATATTCACATCTACTAGGGGTTAAATGTGTACATCTGCTTTCAAAGGACTAATACACAGTACAATAACTATCTGTCAGGCATGTATGTTCAACTGCTACTATAGTCTTTGATGACATTACGTACATTACAAGGTTAGACAGTCTAACCAAGTGAGTATTAGGCAGAAATCAGTCAAGCAAAAGGCAGTGGCTCCCCAGTAGTTCAGTGTGTAGAGAAATAGATCTGTTGTTCATTTTTCCACACACAGACCATGGATTGAATATAGGGGGTGGTACTAAGATGTGTGAATATTTACAGACAAGTAGTCCTGAATATGTGTACAAATGGTTAGGTAGTGTTAACAGATATTTTCTCCACAGGTTTTAAAGGTAAAGAAATTATTGTAATAGCTGTATGATGGGTATACTAATAAACTTTGTGTCCAACCCATGCCTGCAAACGACAGCAGGATAGGTACATACACCATGCGCTCTTCCTGATACATGTCTCTCAAGTGTCACGCGGTCATAGCTAGTGATCACTGTTAGAAAAATATGTATTAATGTATATGTTTAGTGCTTATTAGAAGCTAAAAGAGTTAACACATTTCATTCTGTTTTATGTACAGCTTAGTTTTGTATGGAATTACAAGATGCTTTTCAAACTGCAATATGCTTTCTGAAACTGCAAGATGCTCTCTGACCTAGCATTTGCTAGCACAGCAAAATTCATGTTTATGCCTTTTGGAAACTTACTGAGAAGCAGGTGATTATCTGCTAGGTCAGGAAAATAATGAATAGAACAATACTGTTTTCTATAATGTTATTGAACTTGAACAATCAGCTCTGTTTGTGTTATGAGAATATGGACAGCTGCAGAAAAGAAACATACATCAAACAAAGACTGCTTGAAGAAATGAACTATAATCTGTACTTGCTTTGTGCTCGAATTAGCCATAGTACCTTGAATGGTAACACTGCATAGTGAGAAGTTGTATCTGACCGGTGGTCATCAAGGCCACGTTGTATTTCTTAGGAAGTTTTTTTGTAAACTTGGTATGCCAGCAGAAAATCATGGACAAACAGCTGCTATGAAATAATATTGATAGAACTTGTGATTTATTACGTCAGCTTAGTAGGCAATGTCTTGTAAGAAATGTATAAGAATGGCTTCATTTCCTGATTCTAGTTAGACAAACTCTGTATTAGCACGTTTTTGTCTCCTTGCTGCAAGATTAAAGTGCCTTAACCTGAACCTGCCATGTGTTGATCTTTTTGAAGTTGTTTTTCCTTTGACAGATTGGTCCTTCGGACCAGAAACTCTCACTTCGCCTCAGGTCAGATGGGCCAGGTGGCATGAAACTGTACGGGGAAGAGACCACATCAGTTCTTCTGCTCTGAAAGACCTCCGACTGAATTGTCGTTTAAAAGAGGCCAGCCACTTTTCTGATCTGCGACTGGAGGATGAGATAATGGTTTTCCATTGAACCTGGTGATCAAGCACGGAGGCTCAGGTAAGGTGAGATTTACCTTTTTCCTGTTTTAGATCAGGGACTTCATTTGAATCATCTGTCAGGAGATTTGTTTTGTACAAGTCAGGGACAGGAAGATTGCAGTCTTGTCATAGATAGGGAAACAGAATAGGTAAGGCAGTTATTCTAGATAAACTGAAAAAGAGAAATTGTGGTACCACATGAAAATAGGAAGCGTTATGTAACATTTTAACAGTCAGAACAATATGGGTAATAAGTGCACAAAAAGTTCCCAAGATCCACTGTTAACTGAAGATGCAAAATATATGCAATTACAGCGTGCTGACAATGTTAGGTACTATACAGAATGGGTTAATAAATATGAATTTGATGTCAAATTAGAAAAATCCTCACTTATTAAACTTATCAAACAGCTTAAAACCGATGCAAAAGGCCAGGTGAAAAAGCAACATCAATTAGGCATTCCTCAGGCACACAGGTGGATTGAGAATCAAACCGTAGGGAACAAAGAAGTAATAATTCAAAAGCTATGTTTCTAGATAAAGAAGACAATAATTTGGTAATAGCATCAGCCCCTCCTCCCCCTCCACTTCCCTTACCAGAATATGAAGCGAGTGGACAAGCTGGTCCACCTCCGCTATACCCGGCTGTCACCGCGAAGCCAAGACCGTATGTCAGAGATCCCATCGAGACTAGGTCTCAAACACGTAACTTAAGAGGGGAAACTGAGCTATATCAAGTAAACAAAAATTCAAGAGCTATGAGTGAAGAAGGGATATGTCCACTCATAGAAGTACCAAATCCTCAGGCAAGACCCGACTCTCCTAGTATATAGACCGTGGACACCGGAAGACATCAGGAAAGCCACAGAGGGAATTCCCCATCCAAAAGTTAATTTTAGAAAATTCTTAGAAGACTTACAGGGCCAAAAAACAATGCTCGATGCTGATGAATCAACCAGAGGATACGGATAAAAAGCTGTGCAAATCAACAAAATTTTTTGTTGAAGACTTACAGGGCATGAGGTTAAGTTATCATTTAAATGGAGAAGAAGTTGAAAAAGTAGTTAGACAAATCGTAGGTCTAGATTGGCACATGATCAGTGGCAACTGGAATCTCCGTGATGCAGAACACAAGCCACTCCCACATAGCAACGCGGAACTGGATAACAGAGTGAAAGGTCTAACAGACCGAATCTCTGAGAAATGGAAGACTAGGGCAGACTGGACTTGCATTAATCAATGCATCCAACAAGAAGGTGAAACTGTTGACAGATATTATGCTAGATTATTAGAGTGTTTTAATAACCACTGTGGAATGCAGGTACCTGAAGACCAAACACATGATTCTCCGTATGAGCAGCAGCTAAAGAATGCATTTTTGAAAAGCAGTATTTCGCCTATAAGCAGCTTTATCACAAAGCACATGGTGGACCATCATACAAGTAGATTACAGTCACTACTTGAATATGCTAGACATGCCGAAAGGCATTTTAACAGTAAAAAGAAAAAGAATGCCTAAGTATTTTCTGTAGAAGATGGAGCAGAAGTTTATGTAGTACAGTCCAGAAAAAAGGGCAAGAGAAATGCCCAGGGAATCAAACAATCTGATAAACGATCAGAGGAGTTTGAAGAGAGAAAGAAAAGGGGTGAATGTTTTAAATGCGGAAAAAAGGGACATTTAACAATGGATTGCAAGCAAAACAAAAAGGTAGTCATGGAAGATAAGGAGGGTGAGGACTGACTATATGATAGTCAAGAATCACTGGAAGGGAGTAACCAAGAAAAGACAAACGCAAATGTGATAGAGGGAGTAGAGAATGTGATAGAAGAAATAGAGGAAGTGCAAGAAATCACAGATGGTGAAGAAAGTGAGATTTTAGATTTAGCATTATTGAGCCTAGAGCTCTATTTAGAAGACACGAAACCGGAAGTTACACTTCTGGTAGAGGGGAGGGAAGTAAAATTCTTGTGTGACTCTGAGGCATCATGGAACCTGATACATCCTTCCAAACTACCAGAAAATTCAGAATCATTTGATTACATATTAGTGAAAGCAGCTAATGGGCAGCTGTATCGGGAGCCACTCTCCCATAACATAGCAATAACTGACCCTGTTTCAGGGATGACCCAAAAAAGCAAAATTGTTGTTTCTGCAAAATGCCCAGTAAACCTTTTGGGCAGACATGTTATGCAGATATTTGGCATAGCAGTAGTTCCAGCTATGCAGGGTATGGAAGCACAGTAACAAATGGATACTTTTGTGGTGCGACCGGAGGGCAAAACATTTTATTGGTACAGCCAAGACTTTGTCACGACTGGTCCATGAGCAGTAACCGAAGAACTGATGAATGTAGCCATCAGTAAGTCCCCCTCCCTTGACACTGATAAACAGCATTTGTTGCACTGTACTCTGTATTACTGTAGCACACCAGGACCTGATAAGGAATATGAGCAAGAACTGTTTAAAAACCATGCAAACAGATTAGTATTACGTAATCTGTACTGGGACGCAGAAGGGACCAGTGTAGTTAGCTGTTCATTGCCCCAGGAATTCTTTGCACTCTATAAATCTAATTGATTACCACATGTTAGTTTAACTAAGGACAAGAATGTGAAATGGGCAGACCTAGGGGAAAAAGTCACAAAATGGGAAAAACAGACAGAGTTAGAATTGTCAGAACAGGGATTACAGAAGCAGAAGTTAAATTGGATAACACAGACACACCCAGCTGTACATTTGCAGTCTAGCAAGGACAGCTGATTAGCACTCTTACTAGAAGAGGAAGAAAATGCCTTACGGAGCATACCGTTCAACAGGAAAATCAGATGTAGCACTTATTCATACAGCAGGACCAGTTACTATCATGCCAAAATCAGCATTTAGACCACAAAAGAGACAGTATCCCTTAAGGAAAGATGCAGACGTAGGAATCAAACCTATAATAACAGCTTTACTTAAGGAAGGAGTACTGGTAGAATCTCCCGATTCACCATGTAACACACCCTTATTTCCTGTCAGGAAAGCAAACAGAGAATGGCGTATGGTCCAAGATTTACAAGCTGTAAATGATGCAGTAATACCTAGAGCACCTACGGTGCTGGATCCACACACCCTATTGAATGATTTGAAGCCTCAACAGAAGTATTTTTCTGTGGTAGATATTAGCAATGCATTCTTTTCGATACCGATACACCCTGACAGCCAACATTGGTTTGCATTCACATTTCAGGGGAAAAAGTATACATATACGCGACTACCACAGGGGTATTGTGAAAGTCCAACAATATTCGCACAAGAGATGGCAAGCAACTTGGTGGGATTTAGCCCACCAAGAGGCAGTCAGATTTTACTTTATGTAGACGACATCCTGCTGGCAGCTCTCACCCAGCAAGAATGCAGAGAAGATACAATAGCATTACTACAATTTTTAGCCACTCAAGGACATAAAGTAAACAAAAACAAGTTTCAGCTTTGGAGGAAGCAGGTTAAATACCTGGGATATGTAATATCCAAAGAAGGCAGAACATTAGATGAAGATAGGAAAATAGCAATTTTACAAGCACCCAAATTGACTACCAAGAAGGGAATGATGTCCTTCCTGGGCACGACTAATTTCTGTCGGAGTTGGATTCCAAACTATGCCTTGGAGTCTGCTCCACTCACCAACTTGATATACAGGAAGTCTATGGCAGCACAAGATTTAATACAATGGACACCAGAAGCAGAATCAGCTTTCTGCAAACTAAAATAATTGGTAGCATCCTCATTAGTTTTAGGATTATCAAACTATCATAAATGTTTTTTCCAAACTGTAGATTGTAAGCAAGGTTATATGACATCAGTGTTAATACAGCAACATGGGGACAAGCAACGCCCCATAGCTTACTATTCATCACAGCTGGACCCAGTGGCACAATCCCTGCCTCACTGTGTACAAGCAGTAGTTGCAACTGCAATGGCAGTACAGGCTTCGGCCTCAGTAGTGTTGCTCCACCCTCTCACATTGAGAGTGCATCATGCAGTCGCGATTATTTTACTGCAAGAAAAAGTAGCATATCTTTCTCCTGCTAGACATCTTTCCTGTATGACTATACTCTTGAGCCAACCTCATATGACAATTGAACGATGTACAACTTTGAATCCGTCTACCTTGCTCCCGACCCCTGCGGATGGCACACCACACAGCTACCTGCAGGAGATTGAGCAAAAGACACTGCCTAGAAAAGATCTAACAGATGTTCCCTTGGATGATGCCGAGGTGACCTATTACATGGACAGCTCATGTAGAAGGGGTCCTACAGGGCAGAACCTGGTAGGATATGCAGTAGTTTCTGATACTGAAATTTTAGAAGCAAAATCTTTACCACACAACTTATCTGCACAAGCAGTAGAATTGATTACCTTGACAAGGGCATGTACCTTAGCAAAGGGTAAACATGTAAACATTTTTACTGATAGCCAGTATGCTTTTTCTACTGTACATGTTTTTGCGCAACAGTGGAAGAATAGAGGAATGATAACATCTACTGGCAAACCGATTAATCATGCACAGTTTATTTTAGATTTGTCAGAATCTATTCAGTTACTTCAGAAAGTAGCTATTTGTAAATGCGTAGCTCATACCAAGCAACAGGATAGGATTTCAAAAGGTAATGTGAGAGCTGATACAGCTGCAAAACAGGCAGCTTCAGAAGTATTTCTTTTGAGTGAGGAATTACAACCTTCTGAGATTTTAGATTTAGAAATGTTGAAAACAATACAGACACTTACTACAAAAGTAGAAAAACAAAAATGGATAAAATGAGGATCAATTCTCGAGAAAGGGCTGTACATCTCCAAAGAAGGAAAACCGATTTTGCCGTCTAATTTGTTTAGATATGCAGCTTTGTTGAGTCATGGGCAGTGCCATGTCTCAACAGGGGGGATGGTACAGTTAGTGAACCGAGTGTTCACAGCATATGGATTTACAAACTACACAAAAATTTTTTGTGCAGCATGCCATGTTTGTAACAAGCATCATGCACAAGGGGCGTTGAAGTCTAAACAAGGGAGTTTTCCTGCACCACCATACCCCTTCCATACTATCTGTATGGATTTCATAGAACTGAACAAATGCGAAAATAAGAAGTATTGTCTTGTCATTGTAGATATGTTTTCCAAATGGATGGAAGCTTTTCCGACCAAAAATACAGATGCAGCTACTGTTGCAAAAGTCCTTGTGAAAGAAATTATTCCTAGATTTGGCATACCAGAAAGGATCTACAGTGACAATGGCACACACTTTGTAAATCAAACTATACAACAGTTGAGCTGATATTTCGGAATTTCCTTAAAGAACCATTGTGCATACCACCCCCAATCCGCAGCACTAGTAGAGAGGCATAATGGGGTTTTGAAAAATAAACTTAGGAAATTAATTAGTGAGACACAAAAGAACTGGGTGCACTGCCTGCCTCTGGCATTGTTGAGCATGAGAACTGTTCCGAATGCAAAGGGGTTAACTCCTTTTGAAAAATTATTTGGGAGGGCATACTATATACCTCAATGGAAACCTCTCATGCCTGCAGACCAGGAGGCTGACAGTTCACTTGCAGAATACATGAGATGACTTTTAAGTAATAAACAACTTTTGCAGTTAAATTCTGTTTCAGATAAAGAACAAACCAGATCATCGGAAGCAGCAGTAGTCCCAGGCACGTGGGTCTGGGTGAAAGTCATCAAGAGAAAAAATTGGACATCACCGAAGTGGAAAGGGCCATACCAAGTGCTACTGTCAACACCCACTGCAGTCAATATTGCAGAGCGAGCATCCTGGATTCATCTGATACACTGTAAACTGGTTAAAAACTTTGAACTGGACAAAAAACGTGTTACTGTTGCACAAGAACAAAATGACCAGATGCGGAGTGAATAGAAATACAGAACAACCTCAAAAGTATTGCATGATCATTCTGTTAACTATACTGATAACATTAATCTTTTTGCTGTGGCCTTTCCTTTGTCCAGCCACATGAGCTGAACTGAATAAACGAGATGCATTACTCATAGACTGGCATCCGAACTTTAACACTTACCAAGCAATTAAATATGTGTATGCTGAGACTTTTAATGTTTCAAATTGCTGGATTTGCACAGCTATACCAACAGCAAATGGGGGATTGTTAATGACTAATGTCCCCCTAGGGGTCAATGAGACCTGGGAAAATTAGATTTTTGGTACTACGACTGTGAAATCACAAGACAAAATAGCATTGTACCTACCTGCTACACAAAAGGGAATTGTATGTTTTGACAAAAATGATACTGTTCAGGTGGGTTGGAGCAATTGTAATGTGACTGTTCCTTACAAATGTTATATCAAAGCTAATAATGCAGGTTATATTTGTGATACAAATTATGACTCATATTTTGAATGAATGCACAAAACGGTTGATGAAGTACAACATAATCCTGTTCTTTTTAAACAACTATCTATCATTGATAAGAAAATGTTTCATGCAGGGCAAGTATATATTAATATTAAAGTAAAGAATTGTTATTTTGTGTGTGGGAAAATGGCATACAAATGTTTACCTGAGAATTGGTCTGGCAGTTGTTTTTTGGGTTACCTGGTTCTGGCCATACGACACACTGCAGTTTTACCTCAGGGAAGAATTTGAAATGTCAGAGAGGTCACCAAGAAACCTGGAAATCCAATCAAGAGACCTGAGAATCCAATGGGACGAATTGAAGCAGGCTGGAAAATCATAATTCCGTGAAAAACAAAGATAAACTGACACACATGGACTTGAGTGACACTATTATATCATGGGCAGGTATAGCCCCTGCATATGGCACAGTGAAATCAATTTGGGAGCTGAGAAAACTGTCCAAACTTCTCGAAGTAATGAGCAATGCAACTTTTTCTGCTCTCGAATTAGTAACTGATGAACTGAATGCTATGACAACTGTGGTGCTTCAAAACCGCATGGCTCTCGACTTCACCCTAGCAGCGAAAGGTGGTACGTGATCTTTAATAAAAGAGGAGTGCTGTTTGTATATTCCTGAAAACCAGCATGAGATAAACGACCATCTTGAGGTGATTCAGCAAGTGTCGGCCATGACCAAACCAGGCCCAAACCCACTGACAGATTTTTTTTCCAGAATTTGTTTGGGGGGTGGGGTAGCATCCTAATGAACATCCTGATTGCCATTTGTGTGGGATTACTCCTACTAGGAGTGTGTGTTTGTTGTGGTATTCCCTGCATGAAAAGATAAATTTTATAGACATGTCAATTTCTGAAGCTTTGTATCAAAGTACTGAAATTGAAGAACTGCTGAAAAATGAAACACTTTCATAAGTTTAAACTGAATGACTCTCTTAACTGCAAATTCTGAACAGAAAGAGGTTAGGAGAAGAAGCAAACTGTTTACGCTTTTGAAAATAGAAT
The DNA here is from genome assembly GCF_019279795.1 of Protopterus annectens. Classification (NCBI taxonomy): domain Eukaryota; kingdom Metazoa; phylum Chordata; order Ceratodontiformes; family Protopteridae; genus Protopterus; species Protopterus annectens. Next base: position 1,090,292,162 of record NC_056731.1, on the reverse strand, counting down.
AAAAAGTATTTACAAGGGGGAAATCTTAGAAAAATGTGTATTAATGTATATGTTTAGTGCTTATTAGAAGCTAAAAGGGTTAACACATCTCATTCTATTTTATGTACAGCTTAGTTTTGTACGGAATTAAAAGATGCTTTTCAAACTGCAATATGCTTTCTGAAACTGCAAGATGCTCTCTGACCTAGTATTTGCTAGCACAGCAAAATTCATGTTTATGCCTTTTGGAAACTTACTGAGAAGCAGGTGATTATCTGCTAGGTCAGGAAAATAATGAATAGAACAATACTGTTTTCTATAATTTTATTGAACTTGAACAATCAGCTCTGTTTGTGTTATGAGAACATGCACAGCTGCAGAAAAAAAAAGATACATCGAACAAAGACTGCTTGAAGAAATTAACTATAATCTGTACTTGCTTTGTGCTTGAATTAGCCATAGTACCTTGAATGGTAACATTACATAGTGAGAAGTTGTATCTGACCGGTGGTCATCAAGGCCACGTTGTTTTTCTTAGGAAGTTTTTTTGTAAAATTGACATGCCAGCAGAAAATCATGGACAAACAGCTGCTATGAAATAATATTGAAAGAACTTGTGATTTATTACGTCAGCTTAGAAGGCAATGTCTTGTAAGAAATGTATAAGAATGGCTTCACTTCCCGATTCTAGTTAGACAAACTCTGTATTAGCACGTTTTTGTCTCCTTGCTGCAAGATTAAAGTGCCTTAAACTGAACCTGCCGTGTGTTGATCTTTTTGAAGTTGTTTTTCCTTTGACAATCACTGTTGCCAATAACCTTGGACATAGATATGAATCTAGTGGGTTCCTATTAGAATTATGAAAATGCATTTTGTTGAATGCGTTTTCGTCGACACATGTAGAGTGAACAAGCAAAACAGCAAAGCAGCTGTTCAGCGAATTCTTTCCCTGGGAAAGAAGTCGCTTGACCACTTCATTGCTTTGCCTGTTCTGAAGTGTAGTGTGGTCCCTTGTCCGGTATAGCTCACAAGCATGATTGTGCAAAAGTTACTGACCTTAGGGTTAGGGTGCAGGTTAAGGTAAGTGCATATGTATGAAAGTGTTTATTGTTTTTTATTTTGCATTAGATGTATGGTTTAGTTACATGTGCATGTGTTTTCAGCTGTTTACTTCTATTTTTTGGGGGGTTAGAATTAGAGTTAAGGTAAGTGTGTATGTGTTTGGAACTGTTTATGTAAATGTGCAAGAGTTACTGGCCTTAGAGTTAGGGATCGGGTTCAGGTAAGTGCATATGTTTTAAAATGTTTCTGTTTTTTTTTTTTTTTTCCGTTAGATGTATGGTTGGGTTACATGCATATGTGTATTTAGTTGTTTACTGGTTTTTGGGGGGTATAATTAGGGTTATGGTATGTATGTATGTGTCTCGAAGTGTGTAATGTTATTTTTTGTTTGGGGTTGGAACAGCGATTTCTTTCCCTAAGAAAGAAATCGCTGTTCTGTGGTTTCGACATTTTCAGCTTTTGCTGAATATGTGTCGATGAAACACCGTTTGTTGTTTTCAGTGTTCGGTGTTTTAATATGAACCTGAATCTAGTTGAGGAATGCCAGTAGAACACTCACACAACATCAGTGCAGGCTATACCTTGTTAGTCATATATGTAACTCTGACATGTAAGAGTCCCCTCCAGTCATGTACCCAGAGTACTCACACTTTGCACCACACCATTCTACCTTGACAGTTTAACAGTTATGTATGGGCTACAGAAGCAATGGGCCACAGGTAGATGTAAAGAGAGGGCAGACCTGTAGAATATTGAGCAGTACTGTTGTGAATATAACCCTATATAGTTGTTAATGGACTTTTTCTTCTCTACCCCCACCCCTTATCTACATCAATAATTATTATCTATATACTATGGGTATGTTGATCTCAAAATCTAATGCTGGGACTTGTGTTCTGTTATTGTTCATAAAATGAATTGTTTACATATTAACATACCTTGTTCAAATACCATTGTTGGTGGCCTGTTGCCACATATTTAACTGGCATGCTGTTAAAATTCTGACTGTTATTCCTTATATGCATGTGTTCTGTTTGCTGTGCAATTGTGTGAATTTTACAGTTCTTGGTTAATTAGAACACCCATGCATGCTGTTATAACTAATTTTGAAACATTTTGTTCCTGACTAACTAATACATTTTGTAAAACCTCAACACCCTTGCATGTTTGGGAAGGCCAATCTCGGCAGATTCACCTGTCCTGCCTTATCTGGCACCAGGCACTAGCACATCTGGGACCCAACCCAGTACTGCCCCTCCGCTGGTCTTGTACTGCCCTTGGGTTGAACTGCATCAGGGGAAGGGGCCCATTCCCCCTGGGTGTGGGCGCAGAGAGGAACTGCTCTCCTGCAGGAAGTTCCTGGCTATGGTGCGCAGTGTCATCCACTCAGAGTTGGATGTATACCTGTGCAAGATCAAGGGTAGACTGGACCACCTCATGGGGCAGCTTGCTCCTGTTGTCCAGGTCCTAACATAGCCACCTTTGGGGCCATAAAGGTGCAGTGGTGACTGTCCATGGGTGGGGATCTCAGTCCCATTGTATCCATTTGGGAGATCATGGGCCTCTGATTCCCAACCACCCTCCCCATCCAAGGTGCTTGCCACACTCATGTGTCATATACCACTCCTGTCTGCTGTTTTGTGTGTTTTATCTGTCTGTGAATGCATCCTATCCTACTAAACCTACCTCCCCAAACATACCTACTGCCCTTCACCAACATTCCACTCTCATCTTAAAAAAAATTGCCCCATACATAGCTCAACATTTTGCCCTCATGTACAGTGACTTAAATCAATCTACCCTCATATTACTCTACAAATGTATGTTACCAACACCCCTCCCTGTGTGGTACCAACACCCCTCCCTGTGTGGTGTGAGTCTGTAAATTCTGTATTTTCCACATCATTCACAGCTGTTGCTGCAGAAGAAATGTAAAGCTACGGTCCTTTCCTACACCCATCCTGCACATCTGTAGCTGCTTTTCCTAATGCTTTACCCTCTGCTTGCCCCCATTTCACCACTTTCCTATCACCCTTTTTTCTTTACTTTTTTGGAAATAAGCGTGGGTTTAAGTGGGAATAAGCAGCGCTAAGCAAAGCCAAGCAGGACTAAAGGCCTTTGGCATCGGTTAGAGTCATGCAAACCCACTTACAATTGCTTAAAACTGCTTTACTCTGTCTCAATCAGCTTCTGTTCTGCCCAACAACAAAATAATCAGCCCTGGCAGGTCCCAAACCTAAGACCCTGTGCATTTCAGTCAGACGAATGTACCACTACACCATATCATCTGTGGGAAGTTGCAATGCTTTTACAAACATATCATGCATTACAGTCATTTAACATAAGGGGAAAAATACACACCACTGGCAAGTCTTAAACACAGGACCCTGTGCACTCCAGTCACAGCATCACTCCCCATGAGCTGTGGAATTCAACAATGCTTCAGTAAATATATCATGCAGAATGGTCATCCAACATTAGGGAAAAACCTGTGGAATTAGTAATGTTTTTACATATATATATATATATATATATATATATATATATATATATATATATATATATATACTCAACCTCTTAGTGCAAGAACTCTGGACAAAGCTTGACAAAGTGGGGAGACAAAGGCCAAAAAATAGGAACATATTTTACATATGGATTTTATAAGCTTAGAAAGTTTCTAGAGTATCACTGTTTGTTTGAACATATATTTTCCGATAGATTTAAAGTCTGAAACACAAATGATTGTCATTATTTAGTGGCTTCAGTGTTCACATCATCCCAGTGTTTTGTCAGAAATCCACAACAGTTATGGGGAACAGACCAAAAATATGAGCCACACATCTGGACAGTCTAAGAAAATCTGGACAGTTGAGAGGTATGAGTGCAGTCATGTAACATAAGGGAAAAAGCACTGAGAGCTGCCAACCATTACACCCAGCACCTTCTGAACTATAGTCAGACCAACACAACACTACACCAAATTAGCTCTGGGGAATTGCTCGTGCATTTGCAAATAAATCATGTATTACAGGGATGTAACTGCAGGGAAAAACAGACATCGGTGAGAAATTGTCTACCCACAACCATTTGCACCACAGTAACAGCAATATACCAGTAAGCCTATTGACCTCTAGAGTATAACAACTGTTTAAACAAACATATCCTGATAGCCAGTCACACACTACTCCTATATATATTGCCCCAAGTCACAGTGTACTTGGAACCCTGAGGTGTTAAGGGGCATGTCTCAGTCTGCCCCTACAAACATATACAACTGAGAGACCACCAACAACTGTAGCAGCATGCACAGTGAGATAGAAAAGGATCACATCTACCCCCTCCCTACTCAGCCCAACAAACATTTACACACAACAATGCTACACAATCTTGACAGTCAATTAACAATGGCTAGACATACATAACTCTCAAGTGTACAGATTTCCACAGAATGTTCTGGGTTTGGGACCATATTTATGGCCTCTTCCTCATAACATTTCTGGGATTCTGCTAAATCACTGGGATGATTTCAGGAATGAGGTCACTAAATAATGATATACCATACTTCTGAACCTCTTAGCGCAAGACATCTGAACAAAGAATGACATACTTGAGGGACAGAGGCCCAAAAATAGGGACATATTTTAAATAATGGTGTTATAAATTGAAAAAGTTGCTGCAGAAACAGGGTTTGTTTTAACATACATTTTCTGAAGGATATAAAGTCTGAAGCACAAATGGATGTCATTATTTAGTGACTTCAATCTGCAGATTATTCTAGTGATTTGCCAAAACAAAAATTGTCTGAGGAACAGTCCAAAAATAAGAGGCAAACCTCTGGACATTCTGCAGAAATCTGTACAGTTGAGAAGGATGCCATATGTATATCAGTAACAGACTTCAAATCACACAGAAAATGCATGTCCAGACAAACCCTGTTAATCTAGCAATTTTCTAATTGTATAACAGCAATACTTACAATCTATCCCTAATTCTGGAACTTTCTCTCCCATTGTCTTGGGCTTTTATAGGTTCATAGTTTCATAGGTAGGTATTAGGCTATCTGCCCGAGGGCATTTATAAGCCTAGCCAGAGTGCGTCGGCTTTTGCCACCCCATTGATTAATTAACTGATCCTCTGTCACATTTTGCCACATTTCTTGTTCTAAGAAGTATTTAACTACCCTCTCTGATGCTGCAGCTCCCACACCTCCATAATGACCTTCTCACAGGCAAGGAAGAGGGGCAAGGCCCACATGAAGGACTTAATTATAGCACTGTGTTGTCATGCCATTGGCTAATGGAAAGACAACACAGCTCTTCTGGATGCAATTAGCAAGTGGGAGACACCAATCGGTGCACAGGCTATCACCTGTTCATGAGCATTACCTCAAGTTGCTGCCTATGCAAAACAGGTCTGAGCCTTTCTATGCAAAGACATACTGTGACTACAGAAACCTACATGTCTGCATTACTCTGAGTAAACTCTGAAGCACTATAACAGGTATATCAAACAATTAAGCATGTAATGGAATGCAGAAGGGGAGATGCAATAATGGAAAGTAGGAAGTTAATAGGTCTAAGACTTGCTGGACTGACATATTGCTGTCCAGCACCTACAGCCATCCCTGATGGCTCTGTCTGCAGTGACATAAATCACAGCTTTGGCCCTGAGTCACCCCAGCAAAGGTCAGCTCACATATGACTATTACTGGACTGTCTATTATACAATACTGACTGTGACATTGCCAGGCCAGCAACCTGGGATGTTGTAAATATTCATATGTCACTTGTGAATGCTACTGTTATACATATGATTGTCTTACAAATATAAGAGACCTATATAGGGTATGTGCATAGTAAACAACTGGTACAGAAGTGTGTGTTGAACTGTATGTTATATACTGAACTCATATCTTTCAACTGTCCAGAGTTTTGCAGACTGACCACATGTTTGCCTCTTATTTGTAGTCATTTTCTCATACAGTTATGTTTTGTCTGGCAAATCACTGGCAAATCGGTAAAGACTGAAGTCGTAACATAATAGGATACATTTGAATGTAAGGTGTAATATCCTTCTGAGTATTTCTGTGAATGAAAAACTGACTTTGCTATCAACTGTCTAAGTGCGTTACAGCAATGTTTATAAAGTGTCATTATTTTGGGGCCTTTGCCCCCCCCCCCATTTATGTGTGGCTTTGTCCAGATGCCATGCTCTAATAGATTGTGAGGTATGACTGAGCTGCAAGTCTGTAAACACAGTGTGCCATACTGACAAAGAATAGAAATGTATATCAGGTATTACCTGTGCACATGTACATAGTAATAGTAGTAACTGGAAGCCTCAAACAAACATACATGAGTTGCAAAATGTCAAGTAAATATGCTGTTCTTGTTTTGCAAATGTGTAATCTTAGTTTCAGTGCATCAAACTGATATAAATGTCAACAGCTACAGGTTGTTGTATTGCCTTGAAACAGAAATAATTACTAATTTGATTATAATTACTAGGTGGAAATTGGAAAAGTGTTTAACTATGCCATGACTTTGTGTCCAAGCCTACACCAAACATCTATACGAGCACCTGCATAGCTGTATAGACTCAACAATACCTGCCTGTACAAAACCATCTCCCACAAACTAGATTAAACCTCTGTGGTAGACAGCAGCAATATACAAACTCCATAATAGGTGAAAATATTGACAGTACAGGGCCAAGAAGGAGGAGGTACCAAATTGGAAGCAATGTAACCTTTGTCTGAACAAGCAAATAAAGTCACAGGTGAGTTACTCTAAGGCTAACTTTGAGTGCAAATTGGACAAATCCACCAAGTCCAATCACAAGGCCTTTTTCACATATGTCTGCAATCTCAGAGGCAACACCCAAATCTGCTCTGTACTGGTGGTCAATAACACCACATACACATACGCCATAGATATAGTCAACCTGCTGCAGACAGGTTAAGTGAAAACCTCACCGCCCTGTCCTCCCATCAGTAAAGCAGGATATGCACAGCACCTGCCTCCCCTACCCTCATCATCTGGGAGCAAGTCTGTACTGCCCTCTCAAGGGCACAAACTGAAGTCTCCATGGGATCTGATAATATCCCTGGCTGCATCCTAAATGAACTCAGGCATAAACTCTCAGCTCCATTATACACTGTAGTCAACCAAAGCCTGAGCACCAGTGTTATCCCATCTGCAAAGAGGACAGCCACTGTCACCACTCTACACAAAGTGGAGCATACACTGACCCAGCCAGTCATATGCACATCAGCCTAATTATGCACATCAGCCTAACTAAGCTTATCTGCAAGATCATGGAAGGCATTATCAAGGACCTTATAAACAGGGACATCAGCAACCACAAAATGCTTGAGCTGACACAGTTTGGTATTGTCAAAGGGAGATCAGGCCAGTTAAACCTTGTTGACTGCTTTGAAATGGTCAACAAACGTATGGACGAGGGGAAGACAGTGCACACTGCCTACCTTCACCTAGCCAAAGCCTCTGACAATAATCCCCAGTCGGCCATAATGCATAGCATCAACCTGTATATTAGCAGATGGGTAGCTAACTGGCTCAATGATAGTACCCATTCAGTCAAAGTAGTGGAAACCACCCCTAGTAGTAGACCCTTAAAGAGTGCTGTACAGCAAGGATCTGTTTGGTGGCCTCTACTGTTTGGGATATACTGTTCTGAGGTGCAAGAGAAAACCAGTGGTCTGTGGCTGACCAGGTTTACAGATGACTGCAAGCTCGCCACTGTCTTACATACCCTTAGTGATGTGAGCACCCCCAAGATGCTCTTACCCAAATTAATGACTGGTGCCAGAAGCATTGTCTCAAACTGAATGCCAGGAAGACATCATTATCCCTGTTGTGTAATATATCATCCACAATAGCTGTGACAGTAATAATAATGTACTGAGCATGCAATCAGGTGTAATGCGACTTGCACACCAAAGTTGATAGTGACCTGACAGTTTCCCACCATGTTGGCACCATTGTACAGAAGGCTATCTACATGGTCCACTACATAAATAAAGGTATGTCATCCAGGAACCAGGAGACCATAGTATCCCTGTACTCCTCCCTTATCAGACCCATTACTGAGTACAGTGGCTCATTTGGTATGTACCTTGCCAACCACATGCAGCAGTTGCAGAGACCACAGACATTTCTGACCAGGAAAATCCAGGGTCTGCAACACCTAACCAATACAGATAGGCTGAAATCCCTGTCGATCTACTCAGTGTCTGATCATAGCTGATGTGTGTCTGTTTAAAAAGGCCATTCGAAAACCAGCCTTGATGGCGCTTATGCATATCCGTAAGACAAATCTCACTCATGCAAACCCGCACACAAGGCCCTCACCTGGTCTGTGACATGAATAGTACTTGTTGGCAGGCTGTGTCTCAAACAATACACTGTCTATAAAATACAATCCCTCCCCATGTCTAGCAAAGTACCTCTCTAGCCTTCTTTAAGAAGAAGCTGTATGACTGCAGAGGAAACATAAAGACACCCCTGGGATCACACTTGTGTCCCAGCTGGACAGGGGAAACAGGTGCTGACTTTGAAGGGACATGGGCAAACATCTGGGCTAGGCTTATGAGGATATCTGGGCCAATAGCTTAGTTTCATCCTATGAAACTATGCACCTAGTACTTTACACATTTCCTGTATGTATTGCAGACTGTCCTGCAATGTTGTCATATATGAATCCCTGTGAGTCTGAACTGTGTAGTTACTGCATTCATAGAGTATTCTCTTGTTCCTTTATTAGTTATTGTCACATATTGTTACACCTTGTCATTGTGTCTGGCCTGTATAGCACTAAATCAGTTCTTAGAGTACTTGCATATGCACGTGGAGACATGGTATATCTCACTCCAATAGCCTTGGTCTTGGTCAAACTTACCATTTTGCTAATAGGCTCATCACACACTAGGATTTGTCACCCTTTGTTGAGGGCCTCACAGTAGCTCTTACAGGAATGGATTGTGGTTACCTTAAAGTATGGGCTGAAGAGCCCATATGTAGCAAAGTTGTGCCAGACTTTAACAGGAGTGTGCGTGTTTGTCTGTGCGTGTGTGTGTGTGTGTGTGTGTGTGTGTGTGTGTGTGTGTGTGTGTGTGTGTGTGAAAGATTCAAAACTCAAATAGCAAAGTGTGTGTGTCAGCTACTTAGCCAGGGACCAGAAGTACTGATTGGACAGAGTGGGTGACAGATGTTTTGGATTGACCACTCTGCTGAGATGTTAATCTCATAGGGGTGCCAGTGTGGAGTGTTACTGGGGTTGTGGAGAGAGAGGGAAAATGATCCCCACACTGACTGTGACCTCTGTGTGCTCTGAAGGGTAATTGTACTTTAATGCATGTGCACTTGTCATCCTTCCATTGTGTACATCCCTCACTGGTGGTAGTGGTGAGTATTTAGGCTCCCTGATGGTTGTGCCATGCAGTGGTGACACACTGACTGTACATACTGGTGGATACAGATGGCATATCACATCATGTACCTTCATTGAGCCACTCTCAGTCTGACAATGTCATACAGGGTTATTTCACAGACTGTCCAGGTCTCCTTGACCATTTCTGACATACTCTGCCTAGGTGAGTGTGTACTATACACCTTTATCTGATTGCCTCACACCTATGGCTAGCATACCTGGTGACCCCTGCAGCAGGACAGCAAGTTATAGGCAGTAGTAGTGGGTGGATGCTGGCACTGGGTCAGCAGTAATGTGTACATACTGAGCATATAATGTAAAGGAATAGATGCAGTACCAGATACCCAGGTACCATCACTGTGCCCCCTGGGGTCTGGCATGCCACAGACACATTCCCCAAACTATGTGGACAAACGTCATGTATTGATCAACTGGTGTGTGAAAATACACATTTGTCTGGCAGTGGGGTCTACATCTCTCAGGCACATGTATGCATTTACCAAACATCTGGGTGCTGAAGATGTCAGACATCTATGAGGAGATCACCCTACAACACATATACACTGATCTCAGTTGTAGTTCAGATGTTATGGAATGTCCACATGCACCTGTAGTAGCACTCAACTATTTGTGGTATGTAGGCTTGAATACATGGTACTCTAATGCTGACCATAGGGGACAACAAGCAGTCAATGGCACAGATGTGTGTGGACACATAACAACACAGTCTGTAACAGCAGACAGGCTACTTATGGTATTCCATGTACCATACCAGGTTACCAAGCTGTGGGCCCTGAGCAGCCATATCCCTACGCCACATGTTAGCCCATGTGTATGCAAGGCAGCAGCTGATGTCCCAATCCAACAGGAACACAGGTGGTATCTCAAGGGTGTATGTGCCGTTAACCATGCAGTTGACCATGTTATGCCTGCAAAGACATAGGCAGCTACTCTGCCTGATGTGAACAGGGGGGCCCATTCTCCCACAGGGTGAATGCATATGATGCACATCCAAGCTGCCAACAAGGCCAGTCTAGGTCACTCACCAGGTGGAGGCTGTTTGTGTGTGTGTGTGTGTGTGTGTGTGTGTGTGTGTGTGTGTGTGTGTGTGTGTGTGTGTGTGTATGTTAACAGAGTGAAGCATGACCTGCAGTCATGCAGCAGTCCCCAGCGATGTGGATTGTGTGATTGCCTGGCATGCAAGAGTGAGGTAACTCTTGAGGAGGATGTATGACACCAGGGACAGGGACTGGCCTCATAGCCTATAGGTGTATGGTAGATGTTTGATGGGCTGGTATGCCCTGGCAGGGAACTTCTGTGATGTCCCCAGCTGCTGCATGTCCCATCTGATGTGAATGATGAATGGAGAATTATGCACATTAATGGTCCTCATTTGGGGGAACATAAAACATCAGGATCAGGAGTGCAATGCATGCTGTAATGCCAGTATGGTGAGACTACCTACACACATACTGTGCTGATAGATGGCAGGGGTATAATATGGGTGTTAGCGGTGGATAGTGCTAGCAAACATGGATGTTCAGGATCTCTACATAATGGTGCCCAATGTATGAGGTCATGTAATGTGTTTTCCTGCTCATATCTTTCAGGTGAAATGTCTCGATAGCGGCAGCAATCATAGATGCCATATGACTGCATCACACAGTCATGTTTGGCAGGGGGAGACAGCAGCTGCAACAGCAGACTGCCCTGCCGTCAGACCTAGTGGCCACTGTGGACAATCTGGGCCAGCATAGTTGAACCTATGTGCAGGTCTAGGCACAGGACCACTGACCTAATCCACCATGCCTGACAATGGGCTGCAGCAATGGCCAGGCACTGAACAACCACAGGTAGGGGTGCTGTTATGCAACCCCTACTTACACCAACAGAGGAGTTCCTCGCCAACCTAGGAGCAGCCACCACACCCCAGAAAACCATATAATCCTATGCCGTGGAGGTAGGTGGCACACAGTCAACAGGCAAGGAGCATCTAGGTAGGGCCCTAGTGGATATCACTTCAATACTGTATCATTCATACTGGCATCCTTGGATTATCTGGACACATATGTCAGGTCAAACTGCATTTGTGGGTGGGGTTTTGTAATGCACACAAGTGCACATCTTTTGCGAATGACAGTAAATTGTGTAGTATCAAAGCTTGTACTGTACATGTTCAGAAATGCATCATTTATCCTGTACCAATATCACATGTGAGTGTGCTGACAATACCTCTCCCCCACAACTACATAGGATTCTCTGGTCTGACTGAAGAACAGCTGCCTGAAGTCGATGATTATGGAAATGTCTTGTTGTGGCTCACCAATATCCTAGGTATGTTAAGGGCATGAATGTTTCCATGCACACAACTGTTACTCTTAGCCATATTATAATATGTGCATGTTCACTTGTGGTGGGGTAACTACAGTGCATCACAGTAGTTTTCACATGAGCATATTCGCAGGAACTGTAACATATTGGCACGTACATTTCTGTAGGTCTTGCCACTGTGGTATACAGGTGTATATCAATATTGTGTACACAGATGCAGTGTGTGTTAGGTGAAGGTCCATCACTTGCTACCACTCCTCACATATCTCAGAGGTGTATATTAGTAGCAATATCCAATATAGTGAGACTCTAGAGGTAACACCAAAGTGAAGGTATAAACCACTTTATTGTAGACTAAACAAAGTGAGCGTTCAAATAAAATGCTTCTTCAGACATAACAAACTAATAAAATACTGCAGTTTAAATAGAGTAAAACATTCTATTGCCTCCAGCATCTAATTAAAGCTTAAAGCAACATCACCAGCTCTAAAAAGCAATGGCTTAAAAATTGTGATAACAATAAAAATGATAAAAAATCATTGAAGACTCATATTAAATCCGTAATTAATGTGAACTTAATTAATATAGACAGCAACAGATTTCATTCCTAGATGCTAAACCACCTAAAACAATAACTATAGATTTACAGTTAATATCAATTTGGTGTCACCTCTGGAGACATACTATATTGAATATTGCTTTTTCTCATTGAGGTACTTTACTACTGCACTGTTTTGTTTTTACGTATATTAGTAGCAACATTAAGTGGTCATAGTTGCACAGCATGTTGTGGAAGGCCAGTCCAGAGTATGTCTGTTGTGGTCTGATTGTGTGTTGTGCATGTCATCATTCAGAAATTGTGTGGTCTGTATAATGCCTTTGAACCGTATGTATGTGTGTGTGTGTGTGTGTGTGTGTGTGTGTGTGTGTGTGTGTGTGTGTGTGTGTGTGTGTGTGTGTGTGTGTATGTGCGTGTGTGTGTGCATGCACGTGTGTGTGTGTGTGTGTGTGTGTGTGTGTGTGTGTGTGTGTGTGTGTGTGTGTGTGTCTGTGTGTGTGTGTGTCTGTGTGTGTGTGTGTGTGTGTGTGTGTGTGTGTGTGTGTGTGTGTGTGTGTGTGTGTGTGTGTGTGTATGTGTGTGTGTGTGTGTGTGTGTGTGTGTGTGTGTGTGTGTGTGTGTGTGTGTGTGTGTGTGTGTATCAGAAAACATTATAGTGAAGGTATTAATTTACATAGCTGAGTCTGATGATGGTGGTGGTCATAGTGAGGCACAGGTGGGGTTGTCAGGGGGTGAATCTGTGCCATTGGTTGGCATCCCACTTTCATCCACAGTGTCCCTGCACACAGTCAGTATGCCCCCACATACCCAGTCCCAAGCAGCCATAGATATGAGTGTAGACATTAGCCATAGCCAGAGTGCAGGTGAGGTCCCACACAGGCAGATGGGCAGGGGTGCTCAAAGGAGGACTGCTGTCCATCAAGCCCCTGTCGCAAGTGTCAGAGCAGGTGTCATCAGACGCATGTTTCAGTCCATCATAGAGGCACAGGACATTCTGATTGCAACGCCAGACAGATGCTCAAGGTCATAAATGCAGCACTTTCTGCCATGCGTGATGACTTCCATGGCCTTGGTGATGCCGTACTTTATTATGCTGATGTCGTGGATAAACGGTGCAATGAAACATGTTCATTGCTTGACCGTGCAATGTCTGTGCTTGAGCATGTTGTGGGAGTAGGGCGTTGGCCACATGGACATAGCTCAGCAACAAGATCAGCTGACAGTCCTCATGACAATGCACATTCACACTCCTGTAGTGGCACTACCACCAGTATTAATGAAGGGAGGGTGCTGTCCACATCACAACAGAGCCGGCCATTGGCATGTGGTCCTGGCCAGTCCCGTCAGGGACACAGATCTAGCAGACAGCAGTCACCATCAGGGAGTAGTACTGCATCTGGCCTTATGCCTGGTGGTGTCAGTGAGACTCCTGGCAGAAACAGTTCCCGTTTCCATGGCTGGAGATGGTGAACTGTACATCCTGCCATGTATGGTCCATGGCTGTCCAGCATACCCCTGTGTAGGGCAACCATGTGGCTTGACTTTGTGCATACACTCACATATCTCTATCCCAGGCAGGTCACCACATGACAGACAAGTAAGCATGACTTTCTCCTTATCCAGCCTTGTGATAGGCACATCTGTGTGTCTCATGATGGAGTCCCCTATGAGTAATATGTTGGGTTTATGGTAAGGCTTTAGTGGTTGCAGGACACTGGAGCATGGACTATGCATGTTCTGTGGTGTGTAGGTTTGTGGAGTTCTCATGTGTTTTTGCCTCTGAGGTGTCCTTTGTTTGTGTTTTTGTTTTGTTGAGGACCTCCACTTATGTGGGTGTGTGTTGTGTAGTTGTGGGTGATGTTTACTGACTCCATACCCTGCAGGGCACCTATGTTACTGCTCAATATATTCTGGTGTGCACATTTTCCATTTGTCTGTGCAGTGGTTCCCCTTCCCCTTATGTGTGTCTCTTTGTCCTTCTGGAGTCCAGTCACAGGCTTTGACCACAGTGGCTGCTGTTATGTATTTGTATTTCTGGTGTGAGCGGGATATATGCTGTAATATCACACACAGGTTTATGGGCTTCACACCTCTGAGTGTACCTATTTAGCAGGTCGTCCATCACTGCACCACTACATCTGCTGTGGTTTGTGTTGCTATGTTATTATAAGACTACATGTTGGCCCTAGTTGTCAACCTGTCACAGAATGACATCTGGACAGGCCCATATATGACAGTCAGACACGGGCCCACACATGGGGACAGGGTGTTAATAATGCTCTGCCAAACATAGACAGTTGGGAGACTGGTTTGATATTTGCTTGCTTTTTCTTATGGGTATGATGTCTGTTTCTCCACTCTCTGCCATTGATGTTTTGACATGAACCTTTCTTGTTTTGCAAATAGTTTGGCAGGCAAATGCATTGTTAGGACAAGCAGAACAGATATATGTGGCATACTTGTGGTCCTTCATGACTGCCTGTCATTCCAGTGGTATGGATGATGGCCAGTAACTTTTTGACAGTGCTGACACAGTAAGGTGACAGCCTTTTGTAACCTGGAAGTACACTAACTTTCAGGTACCTGCTGCCTTACTAGGCACCGTACCTCTCAATCTCTTAGAGCCAGAAAGCTGTAGATAGCCATAAATAATTGGGGGCGAAAAGGGCCAAAAATAGGGACAGGTTTTAAATATTGCCCTTACAAACTTAGATCACTGCCACAATAACATGTTTTGCATTAGCATGCATTTTTCTAAAGAGTAAGAAGCCTGAAACTAACATCTGTTCATTATTTTCTGACTTTAGTCTTTAATGATTTCCCAGAAAAACCACAATTTCATGAAAAACAGCACAATTATGATTCAAAACTCTGGACATTCTGCAAAAATCTGTACAGTTTAGAGGTATGCTAGGCACTGTGTAAGTTACTCTGAGCTGTGTACTGTCCATATGAGTGCCCCCCTGTCCCTGACTTGTCCATCTTTCCTGCATTATGGATATTGACTTCTGGACAGTGTGTACAGGTCCTACTCTAGGTGCAACTGACATGCAAAATAGTTGGCACAGAAAGTCTTGGAACATGGACCTTGTCAGCCACAGTACTGTACCTAGGCCACTAAGGAACAATAGCCAAGAGTAAGAGCTGCCCACTTCCTGACAGTATTAACCACGCATATACATAGCTCATTGACCCCTGCATAGTGCGGACATGCAACAAGTTATCAAGTTGATTGGGACAGCCATGGGAATATGTGGCCTGCTGCTATTACCCTACAAACATACATGCAACTGCATTTCTATGGGGAGTTGGGTATGTTGGGGGGCATACCTGTCAACTGTACACATTTGCACAGAATGTGCAGATGTTGGCTTTACTTTTTGATTCCATTTAGCATAGTGCTGTGCCTGTCTTGACGAATACTGGCATATCACTAAACACCAAAGGTTAAAATGTAACTGCAGACATTTGAGTTTCAGACTTCCTACCCTTCAGAGACTTCATGCAACTGCAAAACCTGCTGTGATATCACTGTGTAAGTCTGTAAGAGGACTATTTCATCATTGTCCCTATTTGTGGGCCTTTGCCAGACATTTCTTTATGGTTTTCTATGGCTGACTTGCTTGGAGAGGCTGTGGGGTGATTATGAGACCGCAACACTGACATCCATGCATGTCACCTATGAAGTTCCAGTTTATTTGTCCCCCACATACACTGCAGTGAGTTTTGTCAACTAGGGGACTACTGCATACTCTGTGGAAGCCAGTATTGGACAGACATTTCCTGTTGTCCCACATAGCTGTCAGTTGTCTGCTGCTATCCCAGTAGGCCACCCCATTCCCTTGCATACATGCAGCAATACCTGAGATATGCTACCAAAATGTATTACTCCATTCATCTATTGTTAAGAAGAGTGACTTTCCTTGTGCCTGCTGTAGTTGTGAGGATGGTACTTGAGGCTGACTCTTTCAGATGCATGCAATACTCAGCCTATGCATAGTAAGGTACAGGTAGTGTGATGTGTGTTGCAACCATTATATTGTGTGTGCGAGTAAGAGAGAAGTGTCAGTCCCTTGGTCCCTACGGTGACAGTGTATGTGCTAAGCGTTGCCTCTTTGCCAAGGCCAGGGCATACTAGGCACGACTACATCTGCCTACAGGGGCAAGCTCAGAAGATACCTCCTCCGAGTCCCCCTCTGCCTGTGGAGACCTTGGCAATGCTGGGGGACTGTGTGCCCCTTCCCTGTGATGTTCCTGCTGCCGGTGTTTCTGCAGGATCATATTGTGTAGCATGGCACATACTATGAACATGTGTGCACATGTGGCTGAAGAGTACTGCAAGCCTCTACCAGATATGTCAAGGCAGTGGAACCATGACTTGAGCATCCCAAACACATGCTATATAATGTGCCTAGTTTGTGCATGTGACTTATTATGGCATTCTTCAGTGGGTGTGTGTGCATTTCGGATGGGTGTCATTATTCACAGTTCCAGTGCATAGCCAGCATCCCCCATGAGATGGCCATATGGGATGTCCCCCTGGAAAATGCATGGTACAGCCATGATGCATGCCAGCTGCCAGGGCAGCCAGCACACAAATTTATGATCATGCCCTGGGTATTGCACACAACCTGGAAGTTGATGGAGTGATAGCCCTAGCAGTTGAAATACACTCTACCATCTTCACTGGGTGGTGCTTTGATGTGGATGTGAGTGCAGTCTATGGCCCCCAGTACCTTTGGCTAGTCTGCTACATGGTGGAAGAGATGCATATTGCTGGTCCTCTCCTCAGGGGTGCTGAGGAAATAAATGTGCTCAAGAGCATGTGGTAGCATGGCATCCAGAAACTGGTGAAGTACCCTGGATGCAGATGCCTGTGAGAACCCCAGGATGTCCCCAGTAGGTCTTTGGAAAGTACTTGTAGCTAGTATTCTTACTATGGGTTCCCTTCTGTAGGCTCTGGGTATGAGGTGAGACCGGCACAGCTCGATGAGTTGCTGAAGTATGTCCCTGTCCACCCTGTAGTGCTCTAGTATCGCCAGATCATGTAGCGCCCGCAAAGTTACTCTGGGTCTGAAAACTCTTCTCCTTGGTCTGGGCCAGTTGTCAGCATTATCCTCATCACTGCCCTCAGTCTGTAGCACATACAGATGTAGCAAAGCAGCAGAACCCCCTATTGTTTTGTCAGTTAAAATTCCCAAGTTTGTACACCAATGGTACAGAGCTTGTGGGAAAAAAACAGACTGAAAAGTGTCTGCATACTTTATACTGGTGTGCTGCAGAAGTTGCCTGTGTGATTGGCTAACTATGATACATTCTACCTGCCAGCTATATTACTGAGGGATTTGAATGGTTCACTGTGAGTGGCAGAGTCTGTATTAGCGATTTGTAGTTCATTTTCTTTATTCTAATATTTCCTTTTTTGTTCTATTTCTGCTATGTTTAAGCCCCGCAGCTCACCATGCAAACTGTTTTAGATAGTATAAACATTGCTGAGCAGCAATGGCCCTCCCCTGGACATGAGCATGCTCATCGTTTCTTGAACCAGCTAAGCACACCTAAGCAGCCTCAGACACATCCCCTTTCTTAGCTATGCTTAGCTGAGTGGAAATACGAGCCACAGGGCTCCAATGTGCTTACACCAAGCATGACATACCCCCTTTTCATGTCAGCTGCTTCTTCTGCTTACACCACCGCATTACAGCTCCTACATGGTTAAGTACCCACGGACATGGTCTCCCATTTTGCTATTCAATAAATTTAGCTCATTTACATACCCTACTGCCTTATTCCCTAGTTACACCCCTACACCGAAGCCTATGTCCTTAGAAACCACTATTACCTGTCAATGTTATCCATCTGCATGCTGCCCAGCATACTGGCAAAATTCATGTTCCACATTTAACTGACTTTTTACAGATTTATTTTTATTTTCTGCACAATCACGTTTGTGCACCACTGAGCTCCATTTAAATGGCTGAAATCAGCCAAAAAAAAGAATGTTTGATTTTTGCAATTTTAAAACATTTTGGCATGTCAATGGCTATAATTTTGGCCATTGGCATGGCTAATAAACATAATGCTTGCTTTACTTTGAGCTGTCATACCCCCGTTTTGATCTTTGCAGAAATGTACACAGTTACAAACTGCATACATTTCTGCTGCAGACACAGCTCCAACACAGATGCCTGACTGCTTATTGGATCACAAATTCACCTAATTTGCATGATTTTCACCAGCAAATGAGGTGATTTGCATTGTTCTGTCATGTCCATGCCGGAATAGTGCTGGGATGCTGGTGCACACCCCCAGTCTTGTTTACTGGATCACACAGGCTCTGAACTTCATGTTCGAGCCATACCACTATGCTTACACAGAGATTAGCTCCGTGTAAGATTTATTAAATCCCGGGGAATGACTTTGAATATGATAGTCTGAATAATGCATTGTCTTTATGTTATTGTTATTGTTATTTTTACTGTTATTGTTACAAAGAAGAAGAATTCATTATTTTTGAAGCATTCTCTGGACACTTTTTTCACCAGAGGCAATATATAATTTAGAAACCAAAAGAGACTGCGACTATTTCAATTTATATTTTAAGTACTTTGCAGGAAAACATTGCCTGCATCAAAAATGTAAATAGTGGATGTGATTTCTAGCACTTCAAATATGAGACCAATATACTTAACTGCGTATGTTAAGACTAAATGATTTGCCATGTTCATTCTATAAATGTCTGAAATATGCTGTATAATCCTAATGTGAAACTGTTTTTTTTACTTGGCAAGCTTAAAAGAAAAGGTGTTATCTGCAAATGGCATGAGACAAAATAAGCACACTGTGATACTTGACTGGATAAATGGAGTTGTGCTATATTGGACTGATCAGAATTATGTATGTATGCATGTATGTATGTATGTATTCATTCATTCATTCATTTATTTACATTTATTTACCAGGAAAGTCTGACTGGCCAATTAAGAGCACTTATCGGTGGCGGCCCAGAGAGAGAAAAGTTGCAAAGCAATTTGCAACCAAATAATAACAGGTATTCCTGAAAACATTTTAAAGGACACAGTAATAGGGATCCCAAAAGCAATTTATGGCACACAGCAATGTAAACACTAGCAGTTTCTACAGAACACAGTACTTTGTAGTTGAAATGTTTTGACACCTGATGCTCCAAAAAAGGACTTTATCTCCTTGTGATCATTTATTAATACCTAGCAAAGTCCATATTGTATGGAACGATTAAACAATGAGGTAGGTTTTCTATTGAATTATATTTCATTTTCTGTAATATTGATCTACAAATACACATTTGATGTGAACTAGTACTTTAAACCAAATCGCCACTTGTTAAGTTACAGAGAAGCTATGGTAATAAAAGACTCAAGCAGTGTTATTTAAGCAATTTGTAATCAAAACAGTAAAACTAGTTTCCTCTGTTTAAAAATATTAGTTTACCCATCTTTTTAAACTATTTTTCAGATACAATGTGAAGGCACATTTTGGTAGGACAGGTATGGATAAGATGTATTTCCAAGGACGGATACGGGCACTGTTATTTCTTTCATTTAGTTACTCACATTAATAAAGAAGTAAATAAAGTATCCAAAAAGAGTGAGCAACACCAAATATAATAAAATTCCTGCAAAAGTGAAACTTATTAAGTGTTTTCTTCCCAACAAATGGGACTTTGTCAGATAAATAAATGTAACATTCCCTTCCTTTTATACTCTGAACCCAACCCATCTGATTAAATTTAATTACTAATTTAGTTAAATAACCCAAATTTTATTTCACAGCCATAAAAACATATAGATCTAAAAACAGATATATATATATATTTATACTAATCCATATAATAAATGAAAGAAGCAAGAACAAAACAAAATCTTAAAATTTTAAAGTAAAATCATCAGCCCACAATGCTGGTTTTAATACACATGCTAATAATTGTTATACATTCATAAATTTTCAAACAGCAGTACATTAAGATACATTTCATAGAGTTCTGCTCCAAACATTTGCCCCTACAAAGCTATGATGATGAACTATTTAAACCAGAAAATGTTTTATATACTAGCCTCTATATCCATTTTTTCATGGATTTTTATACTGTGAATAATCATTGCAGAGCTCTCATCAACAGTAAGTGGACTCGGGGAAACAGGAGAGTAATAATGAACAAGTTACGTAACACTAAAGGTGGTAGAACTGGTATCTTTTCAACATTGTAGAAATGTAAAACCAATTAAGGAGGTTGGCATGGTTGCAGAAGTATGAAATAACAGTTACTAAGTGCACACAGCAGTGTTCACATAGTTTTTCTGTCTAGAGTCATTAGCTGTAATTTCTGATGCAGAATTGGGAAATAGCATATCCATGTTGAAAGCATGGAGCTTATGTGTACATTCAATCAAGACTAAAGCCGGCTTAATCTGGGATATTATGTATGGTCCACGACATTTTACAGGTATGCCCACATCTCCTAATGTCTGTCCCTCTCACTGCTTGTCAATAAATGACTTCACAGAGCCAAGTTAACAGTAAAACATTAAATCTGCATAAATTTTAACTATCCATATTTTTGCCTTTTATTTTTGGTCTGTTTCTCATAAAATGAGTGATTTACTGGATAATTTGTGGCAAATCAGTGAGGGCTGAATTCACTAAATAATGACAGTCATCTGATTTTCAGAGTCCATGTCATTCAGAAAATGTATGCTAATACAAAACCTTTTAAGCAGCTTTCTAAGTTTATAAGAACAGTATCTAAACGTTATCCAGATTTTTGAAGCTTTGTCTCCCTATTATTTTTGGCTTTGTCCAGATTTTTTTGCGCAAAGATGTTGAAAGCTATGTACATATGTAAATCTGCAACAGCTGCAAACAGTTATCAGCAACTGGAATTACTGCCAGCAACTTAACATATAAGTGAATAGCACCTTATTAAGGAGCTAAGACAGTGCAACTAGAGAACTGTTAAAAACATCAGAAGTAAAGGAGTTATTTGGAGGAAACCCTCCATGAGTCAAACACTAACAGTTCACAATTTTATAGAAAAGAAATATATAAAGTCTTAAGTGGTGGACGAAAAACGCTCAGAAAAATCCCCAATGCGCATTTCAGTTAAAATGAATGTCTTCAGTAGAGATTTATATACAGCCAAAAATAATGCAGCATGAATACAAAAGTCAACAATTGGTTTAACATTGAAATGATAATCCTAAATGCTTGTAACAATGTGTACTCATCTATATGTAACAGCTGAAATAAAATGTTAAAATCTTAGATGAATCTCTGGCAACATCAATAGCTGTTGGGCAGTTTCTTCATGAGCAGAGGTTATGGAAACCCTTGATTTCAGATATCATTTTTTGAGGACATTTACTTGGACAGTATTGCATTTTATTTTGTTACTTCTAAGTGCCTGGATTGTATGTATTCCCGACACTCTGGTGACTGCTGACCATGTTATCCAAGTTTGAGTTTCATTAGTGTCATACTTTTGTCTCATGTCTCATGTCTTGATAAGACTTAGGAAAGGCCTATAAGAAGATATAGGATCAGGACACCACTTTAGAGACTTCTGAAAACAAAATGTTAAGTGCAGTTTCTGGCCCTCTCCTATTGTGTATATGTTTCTTAGATCTTCAGATCAGCACTCCTGATTAATTAAGTTTATCAATGACTGCAAATCAGGTGTTCAGTTTTCAATTCAGTTTTCAGCTGACTCACAATTGCTCCAACGTGATTAATATCATGTTAAAAATTGCTGCAAGGACCATGGTCCCAAATGAAATTTTAAAAGAAAATAAAATTTGTTTGGTAAACAAAGCTCAGGTTTGTTACAAATTAGTACTTAACAGTATCACTTACACTGGCCCTGTTAACTTAGCCAACCTGCTAGCAGATAGGTTCAGCGCAAATTTCACCCCCCTGCCCCCCAAAGGCCCTTTCAACATCCCCGATACTTCTGCACATCACATCTCCATAGATCAAGTGTTGAAGGCTCCATCCAAGGCAAAGAACACAGCTTCCATGGGACATGATAGTATCCCCAGTTGTATTCTCCACCATCTCCAGCAAGAACTGGTTTCACCATTAAGCAAGCTATTCAACCACAACCTAAGTACAGGCTTCATTCCGGCAGAGTCAAGAACTGCCATCGTCACCCCCTTGCACAAAGGTGCTGTCACTACTGACCCTGGAAACTATTACCCCATTAGCTTGACAAGTCTGATATGTAAAGCCATCGAATGTATTACCTTGGATCTCATAAACAAGGACATAGGCAATCTCCAAGCACTTGACCCTACCCAGTTTGGATTCATCAAGGCAGATCTTGCCTATTGAACCTGGTTGACTACTTTCAGACTGTCACCAAGGCTATAGATGAAGGAAAGTCAGTACATACAGCTTACTTGACCTGGCCAAGGCCTTTGACACAATCCCCTTCTAGGGCATCATTGAAAAGCTAACACAACTTGGCTTAAATCCCTATCTCATCTGGTGGCTTGCCAACTGCCTTATTGACAGAACCCTCAAGGTCAAAATAGGTGCCTCCACCTCTGATAGCAGACCTGTCACTAGTGGAGTTCCCTATGGATCTGTCCTGGGACCTCTATTGTTTAGCATCTACTTCTCAGAGGCAAAGACAAAAGGCCGGTGGCTGGCAAAGTTTGTGGACAACTGTAAGTTGGGTGGAGTTCTTGCCTACCTAAATGAAGTTAACATACTGCAAGATGGTCTCACAGCAACTAATGACTGGTGTCAAACTCATGGCCTCAAGCTAAATGCAAAAACATGTATCATCATACCATTGGGCAAAAACATGGCCCCTACTGAAAACCACATCAAAGGCAACCCCCTAAGCACATAACCTGTGGTGAGAGACCTTGGTACTCAGGTTGATAACAACCTCACCTTCAACAATCATATAGTGGCATTGGTCAGAAAAGCCTTTTACTTGGCTCATCTCATAAGTAAAGGGATTGCATCCAGAAAAAAGGAGGTTATTACGTATCTATACTTTTCCCTCATTAGACCAATAATTGTTTATAACTCCCCATTTGGTATGTACCTAACCAAACATCTTCACCAACTGGAAAGGCCACAGAAATACCTCACAAAGAGAATCCATGGCCTCCAACACCTGTCCTATGCAGACAAGCTCAAATCACTATCACTCTACACGGTATCATACAGATTGCTCAGAGGTGATGTGTGTCTCATCTTCAAGGCAATCTTAGACTCTACCCTACTAGAGATGCTCCATATCTGGAAGGCTAACTTTTTGTGTATTACCCACTCAAAAGCCCTGAATCTAATATGCAACATCATCAAAACATGCTGGAGAGACAGGTTTGTCACCCAGAGACTGCCCTGTCTCTGGAATAGACTTCCCAAACTCATCAAGCAGAGTACTTCACTGACCCTCTTTAAGAACAACTTTGATGAGTGGATGAGAAACCACAAATTTGTCCCAGGGATTCCATCTGTGTCCCTGATTGACAGGGGTGGCTGGTGCTAATTATGATTTCTTTTTAGGGATAAACACTTGGATAGGATTGTAATGTCCCCATGGCCATTAGACTATTAATCTCCTATGATCCTGTGATCTTATGTACATACACTATTGTAACTGTTTAAAGATATACATATATATATATATATATATATATATATATATATATATATATATATATATATATATATATATATTACCAGTGGAAACTGGAAATCAGGGGGTTAACTTAATTCCAGCCAAACTTCAGAAAAATAGCTGAAATTAAATTACTTTATGACAACAAGAGACAGGATGGCTATACTAGGGAGATATCTGTGTTGTCTTAAAGTAAAAATAATTACTAGGCTTGAGATGTGGAAGTGTTTTATTGTTTTATGACTTCCAACAGCTGCACAAATCTGAGCAGAAGGCCTTGTCTGGGTATTATTACAGGTAAATGCTAAATACTGCCAGCTCCAGCAGTGGGGGGTTCATCTGGGGTAGAGTCGATAACAAGAAATTATGTAATTCTGAAAGCTATCACAGCAGTAATACGTCAGATATTATTTTGAGAGGTCTCTGAATGAGAGACAGCATTCTGTATTCTGTCTTGGACCTGACAAGAAGGCCCCTTTCACCATACATTTGCCTTGGTCTATAAGTAAGGTAACTAAGGTATAGTAATTCTCTTAGTTATAGTCAGGAATATAGCAAAGCTTAATTTAGATGTTTTTCTTTTATTTATTTAAGACTGTCCTGCAATGTTGTTTTAAAGATTTCCTGTGATATTGAAATCTGTCACTGTACATATATATTGAGTATTTTCTTCTTATTTTAATATGTATTATTAAAAATATTTAAACCTTCCATTATGGTTGAGCTGTCTAGAGATATTTAAGTTCTGAGAGTACATGCATATTTATTTGGTGACACTGTGGGCCACTCCTAATAGCCCTTCCCTTGGTCAAACTACCATTTGTATTAATAGTAATATTACACAGTAAGATTAGACACCCTTTGTTAAGGGCCTTAAAGTAGCCAATAAGGAGTGCCTGGTGGCAGTGATAACTACCTTACAGTCTGGGCAGAAGCAGGCACAGCTAGTAAACCTGTGTCAGCCTTTTCAAGGTATGTGTGTGTATAAATCAAACCTCAAGGAGTGTGTGTGTGTGTGTGTGTGTGTGTGTGTGTGTGTGTGTGTGTGTGTGTGTGTGTGTGTCAGTTACTTGGGTAGGAACATGAAGCACTGGCTAGACAGAGAGGGTGCTGAAGGTCTTGGCTTGGCCACTCAGCTGAGATCTCAACTCTATGGCTCTGCCAGTGAGGAGTCTTACTGGGGATCTGGAGAAAGAGGGAGAAAGCAGCCCCGGACTGACTGCTTTCTCTGTGTGCCCTTAGAGAAATTGCACTTGATGCAGAAAGCTGCATCTGGAAATACTGTGTATGTACTTGTCATCCTCTCAAAGTATGTCCTGCCCTGGTGCCAGTGGTAAGGATTGAGGCTCCTTGATTACCTGTCCAGTGGTGAGGCATCACAATCCCCATGACAACTACAGTACGAACAAAGTCCTGAGGCTGATATTCAGTATACTTCTGAAGCTGTGATTTTGCTTCCTCATAAAGGGAATATATGAGTAGTACTTTAATAGAATAGCAAATGATTTCTAAGCCCTTTGAATGAGAACAAATTATTAGGTTCATAGGTTCATAGGTAGGTACTGGGCTATCTGCCCGAAGGCATTAATAAGCCTGGCCAGAATGTGTTGGTTTTCGCCACCCCCTTAGATTAGTTCCAGCAGAGCCACTGAAGTGATCCCTGGGGTAAATTTCTGTTTCCCATCCACTCGTCAAGGTTTCTATTGAAGAGTACTAGTGAGGAGCTCTGCCTAATGTAGATTGGAATCTTGTTCCAAAGCATGGGAAGTGTCTGGGACAGGAATCTATCCCTCCAGCATGTCCTATTTATTGTTGTGGTGAGGTTTAGATCCCTAGAGCATGTGGCTTGAGGGGATAAGGTTTTCTTTAGGTGGAGCATGTCCATCAATTTTGGGTTGGACATGGCCTTGTATATCAGGCAGAGACCTCTGATCAGGCGGTATGCAACCGAGTACAGCTGGAGTTTCTTCAGTCGAGCTGCATAGGGCATCTGTTTGAGGCCAGTGATCCTCTTGGTGAGGTATTTCTGTGGTCTTTCCAGCTGTTGCAGGTGTCTTGTAAGGTACATCCCAAATGGGGCGTTGTACTCTATGATGGGTCTGATGAGTGATGAGTAGAGGGGCACAATGACCTCTTTTGATCTGGATGCAAACCCTTTTGTGATTAGGTGGGCCACATAGAAGGATTTTCTAACCACTTTGGCGATGTGATTGCCAAAGGAGAGATTACTATCTACTTGGGTCCCCAGATCCCTTATTATGTTTTCCGTATTTAGGGGACTACCACCTATGTGGTAGTTTGTAGGTCCTTTGTTATTTCCAAAGGGAATAACTATGCACTTTTTGGCATTTAGCTTGAGGCCATGATTTTGACACCAGGTATCTGTCTCAGTGAGACCCTTTTGGAGGATGTCTGTGTCAGCAGTGAGTCAATTATAGCCCCTTGTTTGCAGTCATCTGTGAACTTGGTCAGCCATAGTCCTCCTGTGCTTGTCTGTACCTCTAAGAAGTTTATGGCGAACAGAAGGGGTCCTAGGACTGTGCCCTGAGGAACGCCACTTGTAACCGGTTTAGAGTTAGACCTAGCTCCCGCAACTCTCACCATATGGATTGTGTCCATGAGCCAACTGGCAACCTATCTTATGACATAGGGGTTTATGTTCAGGCTGGTGAGCTTGTCTATAATACCAGAATGGGAAATGATGTCGAAGGCCTTTGCGAGGTCTAGGTAGGCTGTGTGTACCACCTTTCCCTCATCTATAGCCTTAGTAACTGTCTCAAAGAAGTCCACCAGGTTTAGGAGGCATGATCTGCCCTTAACAAAGCCGAACCATAGGGTCCAGTGTTTGGAGGCTCCCAATGTCTCTATTAATGAGTTCTATGATGATGCGATTCATAGCCTTGCAGACCAAGCTAGTCAGGCTTACAGGGCGATAGTTCCTGGGGTCTGTTGTGGCTCCTCCTTTGTTGAGAGGCTGAGTTTGAACAGTGTGTTTAGGTGAGGGGTTAGTTCATCTTTGAGCTCATGTAGGACGCAGCTTGGGACACCGTCCGGTCCCATTGATGCTTTGTTTTTGGCCTTGGAGAGGGCTATTTTAACCTGAGTGTCTGTGATTTCAGGGGCTATACATTTTTCTGGTATGGTTATGAGCCCTTTTAGGGGTGAGAGGGGGGAGAAATTTGCACTGAACCTGTCTGCCAGGATGTTGGCAATATCAGTTGGTCCAGTGTATTTTGTGCCATTCTGCACTAACTCCGAGCAGATCTGAGCATTGCCACTTAGATTCTTGACATAGCTAAAGAATGCCTTGTGGTTATCTTTGGAGTCCTTGGCAAGTTTTCTTTCAAAGCTCGCCTTGGACAGTTTTATGAGGGATCATAGTTTCTTGCTGATATTAATACTGATCAGAGATGTCTTCCCTTCTTGGAATTTTACTCTTTTCTGTACTAGTTTCCTCCTTCGATTGTATAGCTTGTTTATGGCAGGGGTCCACCAGACTGGTTTCCTTTTTTTGGAGGAGTGAGTCTTGGTTTTTCTTGGGATAGCACAATCCACACATTCTTGTAGGTGCCCGTAGAATGCATTAGTAAAAGATTTTGCAGCTTGGACAGCATTATCCTTTAGCATAGGGGCTTTGAAACTTTCCACCTCCATCTTAAGTAACGTGAAGTTTGCTTTTGAAAAGTTTTTCATGGTGGTTTCCTTATCCAGGGGTGGGGGCGGAATGTGGATATTCAAAGTGATTTGTTTATGGTCAAATCTAACCAGTGAGGGGTTGACCTCTGGTGTGGAACACCGGTCACCGATGTTGGTAATGACCAGGTCCAATATGTTGACACCTCTGGTGGGAGTGTTGACCAGTTGTTCCAGGGCATTTGAGTTTATAAATTCTAGTAAATGTTGGGCAAGGGAGTTAGTACTTGAGTAGTTCTCCCAGTTAATGTTTGGGTAGTTGAAATCAGACAATATTAGGGTATTTGGTAGGACCTTTATGTTACCCAGTGTTTCCAAAACAATGCAGAATGGGGGTCCTGGGACATGGTGGGTGATCTGTAGCAAGCTACAATTTGAATTGCAGTTTTGCCCATTTTTAGTTGCACGTGGATAATCTCTGAAGCATCGTGCTGTGCCACTAACCTGGAGCTGTGGGTTTCCTTGATGAATATGGATACTCCCCCACCTTTTGTATTTTGGTTCGGGTTCTGTGGCCAAAATGTATGGTATGAGTTGTAGTCTGGTAGTGCTGGGGTGCTCCCTGTAGCCTTAAACCAGGTTTCTGTTACTGCACATATATCAATTTTCTCCATACATGAAGAGTGCCTCGAGTGCGTGCATTTTGAGGTTTAGACTTCTGGCATTGAGTAGTATTACCTTCATATTTTTGTTACTTGTGCTATTTACAGTAGTGGGTTTGTCTTTTGAGCCTTGCCTAAAAAAGGCACTATGGGGGTGGCAAGAGCCTTTGCCAGTATTCAAAAGCCTAAGGGTGACAGGTTCATGCCATCTCTAGCGAAGCAGTGTGGCTTGTCGAGCATGTCATCCCAGGCAGACGGACACTGGATCCCGTTTGAATGACACCAGAAACTTAGCCAGTTGTTGAAATTGATAATTTTTTCTTTATACCGTGGCATCATTCTTGGTGAGGGCAGGATGCTACTCAGGGTCAGGGCCAAACCAGCCTGGGCTATGTGATCAAAGAGCTCTTCCATGTCTCTTTTCATGTAGTCCAGGGTGGTACAGATAAGGTAATTTACACCAACATGGACAATGACAGAGTCATATTTGTACTTGTTCTGGAGTGACCTGAGTGCTTGTGTTATGTGGCGGATCCTGGCACCTGACAGGCAGATTACAGTAAACTTCTCCTTATTCAGCCTAGTGAGTGGGACGTCAGTGTGCCTGACTATTGAGTCACCTATTACTAGTATGTTGGGTATGTTATTTTGCCTTGAGGGCTGTGATTGCATGGCACACTGGTTTTATGAAGTATGTGTTTCATGGTTTGTGTTGGGGGGTGGAGGTTGCTTGGATGTCTACTTTGTATGGCTCTCTTGCTTTTGCAGCTTTTTATTTAGAGCCTACGAGTATGTTTTCATGTATTTAAGTGTGTTTTTTGCCGGTGCTAGTTTAATGGGTCTATGTGAGACTGGTGGTGTGATGCCAGTATTTCCCTTCTCCTCTTGACTGTCTGATCCAGTCTTGGGTTGAGAGATCTTAGCCTCCAGTTTGGCTGTATAATTGCATCTCTCGCATGTATTAGTGTTTGGTGATAGAAGGAGAGGGCTGTCTGTGTACATGAGGCAGTTGTAACATTGCCTCAAAATGCCCAGATTCACCAGTTGGGCTGGAGAGTACACTTGAAACTGCCCTTTGGACATACCTGGATAGCTACAGTAAACTGTTTTACTGAATGGCTGGTAAGGTCAAACAGAGAGCCTTGTCTTTCTGTAGTGCTAGGGTTTATAAGTGCTTGCTATGAGTTTTGAGCAAGTGCCAGGCTGAGAAATGAATGGCTTGAGTGCTTAAGTTGAAAGTTTGTCTGGTTCCAAGGGAAAAATTGAGGAGGAGACTTTGTGGAGCCGGGAATAGTTATATCATAGCTAACCAGCGCTGTCCGGTGCACAAAACCGGGCAAATGCGGCTTTTATAGCAGGGAAATGAAAGAGATAGAAATTAGCCCAAAATGGCCAATAAACTATTACTTTCTGGGCTGTAACTACTCCTCCAGGGACAGATAGGCTGCTCAAAGTTCCTCTCTCTCACAGGTGAACAGAGAAACGTCCTTCTATCTGAGTAAGGTATGAGCAAACACAGAGATTTGTAACACAGCCCTGAATTTAGCACTAACCTGAAAACTGGACTATACTAGCTTAAAAAGGCAGGAAATATATATATATATATATATATATATATATATATTTTTTTTTTTCAGAAAATAAAGCAGATACAATCAAATAAACACTTTAAATGCGCATAAAAAGATGCTTATTGTTATATATCTCAGTTCAGAGTTGTAGTCAATGCCCCTAGTAATAAAGTAGGAAGAAACACAAATACAATCAAAGCAGATGAATAAAGTGCAATTTTTATATATATAAAACAATAGAAAATGAACAATCTGATTTAAACAGGTTACCCAATTAACCAGAAAAAAACTCAAAACTGAGCCCTGTTCCAGCAGTCTTCAATCAGACAAGTTCTAACTGCACACTCCTGCTACTAGGATGCAGGGGAACCTTCTCCAAAAAAGATGGCCTGGATCAGTGCTCAAGTTATACAAACAAAGCTAGATTCAGCAGGCCTGAATCTGGTCCTATACTACAGCAACAAGGTGCACCAATTTCAGAAAGAAACAGTTCGAATAAGCAGGCACAATAAGCTTGTGACCAGAAATTCCTAGCTCAGAAGGGCAGAATCCAGCCTCTCCTCCCACAAGAGTGCAGACCACAAACCCTCTTAATGTAGAATAACTGGCCTGAAGTGCTTAAACCAGAACTAAAACACTTTTAGAAAAGTAGACACTGAGTTTTCAATCAGCAATTCCCAGCTCAGAAGGATGCAAGCTTCCTGCCCTGCCACAACAGTGGAGACCACAAACCTTCTTAATGTAAAACAACCGGTATGAAGTCCAAGTGCTTAAACCAAAAGACTTAGAATAACAGTTACAATTTAATCAGGCTACTACCAAGCAGCAATAAGTGCAGTAGAATAAATAAAACTGAGTACTTTTAAGAAGAGGCAAAAGCAAAATAAAGTAGGAGGAAACACAAATACAGTAAAAGCAGATGATTTTTTTTTTTTTTTTTGTTAGTGAAGTGCAAGGAGAGAGGAGGGAAGAACCTAAGTCTGTTGGCCTTCTCAGATCTTCTCTCTGTATTATGTAGAGTGAACACTAGACTCAGAATATAATCTCACTGTATTTGGTTAAGTGAGCAAATGAGATGGACTCAGGAGGAGTGTTCAAATACAGACTTACAGGAGGGGGCGGGCAATTCCAGAGCCACCAAACACTAACACAAAAACAAGAACAGGAAGGATAGGTGGGGACAAACGAGAACAAGAATAAGTACAGTTGTACAGATTACAGAGATATTAAATCAAAATGCAGACAAAAATGAGAATAAGCACATCTTTACTCAATATCACAGCTGGCAGTAGGTCAATCTCTCTGCAGCAGCCTGAGCGACAGGTATATCTGATTTAAAACACAGGACAGAAACCAAACAATACAGATGCAGGAATAATTTGGCCGGATGAAACTAGTTCTGAAATCTTACTGCCATTAAGAAAACAGACAAGGCCTCCAGACAAAGGATTTCACTACAACTGAGGTCAACACTAAGAGAATATACAGCTATAACACACAAGAAGAAGAATAAGTACAGTTGTAATGATTACAGAGATATTACATCAAAATGCAGACAAAAAATGAGAATAGGCACTTATCTTTTCTCAATATCACAGCTGGCAGTAGGTCAATCTCTCTGCAGCAGCCTGAGCAACAGGTATATCTGATTTAAAACACAGGACAGAAACTAAACAATACAGATGCAGGAATAATTTGGCCGGATGAAACCATTTCTGAAAACTTACTGCCACTAAAAAAACAGACAAGGCCTCCAGACAAAGGATTTCACTACAACTGAGGTCAACACTAAGATATACAGCTATAACACACAAGAAGAAGAATAAGTACAGTTGTACAGATTACAGAGATATTAAATCAAAATGCAGACAAAAAATAAGAACAAACACTTATCTTTTCTCAATATCACAGCTGGCAGTAGGTCAATCTCTCTGCAGCAGCCTGAGCTGTAGGTATTAGTATATTGAGGAGGAAATTCAGGTGAAAAACATATATTTAATTGTTATTAAATCAGTACTCATGAAAAACATTACAAATAATTGATGACATTTACAAAATATCTCCAGTTTTGCTTGTATAACTACACTTCATATACACCAACAACTTAAGTTAGGGTTATTTTTTTTAAATGTGAAGATATGTTATTAGCTATTTACAACTTTTTTTCATTATCATTGTTGTTTTCAATTTAAACTCCATATTAAATTTTGTTATAACATTGTTCATTCTTAAGAAAAGTATTTACTTGTTCGCTATGTAGTTAAACTCATTTATGTTTATTTGTGCCCCTTTTCCATGTTTTAGCCATTCTGATTGTTGCAGTACCCCATACATTACTGGATCTACCTGCTCCCTCTTCTTCCTCAAGGCTTTTCCTAGTGAGATGTTTCTGTTGAGGATTTTCAGGACATGCTGGGGATGGTGCCAGCAACTTCTTCTGCCATCGATGCCATTTATAATATGATTGACCTTGTTTCCCAAGCTTCCACCCATGTGTTTATATGCAATATCTTATGTCTACTCCCCTCTGTGAAGCACACCTTCCCTCAGGGAACATCTTTGACAGATTCCTTCCTCCTGGATTGGCATGTCCATTCCTCCTTCTGTCTTTCTTTGGCTTTTCCAATACCATACGTTTTCCCATTTTATTGCAGTCATATTGGCTAGTGAAAGCTATATTAGTTACTTCATCAGTTGATGTCTATCATTATATATGTA
>NC_056731.1:1090199522-1090252022 GCF_019279795.1 Protopterus annectens | reverse complement strand
CCAGTGAATGACCTGCCATTCCCTGCAACTTTAGGGCAGATTAAAACTATTTTATACAATATCAGCACCACAAATAAAAAGATAAACAGTTTCTTACTACTTAGTGACTTTAACTTCAACCTGCTCAACTGCATCCATAATGATGTCACAGATCTCCTAAATGATTGCAATCTAAAACAATTAGCATACCAATTTACTTGCTCAGACTTTAAAACAAACATCATCGTCATCATAATTACTAACGTTTCCCATTTTCTTCATGGGATTGGGATGTTTCAACAACTGGCACCATCTCCCTCAATTCAATGCCACTCTCCTACCTTCTTCAACAATCATGCCTGACTGTCAAAGATCTTCTCTCATACAAACCATACATCTCTTTCCTGGATGCCCTTGTTTCCTTTTGAATTTCTCCTGCCTGTCCCAAATTTTCTTCACAAGATTGTCTTCTGCTCTCCTGCATATGTATCCATACCACCATAATCTGTTCTCTTTGACCTTAATTGTAGACACTTAGGCTTCTGCTCTGATGTCCGCATTTCTTCATCCATCCCACAGTGTGCATCTTGTCATCCATCTCAGGCTCTTCATCTTCATCACCTCTAACTTCCTCAACAGCTCTGCCCTCAGTGCCCAGGTTTCTGTTTAATACAATACTGTTGGTTGCACAAGTGTTTTGTACAACTAACTTTCTTCTGCAACATACTATCCTTGGCACTCTGTACATGTTGGCTGTAGTCCCTCTGATTTTAGTTTTGACCTATTCATTTAGACTTCTATTTTCCACAACCATTCCTCCCAGATACTTCTAATTTCCTGCATTTGCTACAGTTACTATTGTCTTATACATACTCAGTTTAATCCAATGTGCCTTCAGTTTTGAATTCCATTCCCATAGCATTTGCTGCAGTTCTTGTCAAGAGTCGGCCTGTAATGCACCATTGTCAGCTTATAGCAGCATTGTTTATCTGTCCCATATGACCTATCTCACCTAAACCTTCTTCACCAAATCATCATCTTTGTCTTTTCTGCACATGATCATGCACCACAGTCTGTTCTCTTTGACCTAGTCTGTAATTGGAACTACTTTTCCTTTTCTTTTGATGTCTGCATTTCTTCATCTTTCCCAGAGTGAGTATCCTATCATGCATCTCAGTTAATTTATCTCCATCACATCTAGCTTCCTTTGGCTTCACTTCCTATGTTTCTTTATTACAGAGGAATACTGACCTCACACTGTTTTGAACTTTTTTTTTCATCTTTTTTGGCATTCTCCTGTCATGCACTACCGCTGACACTCTGCGCTAATTGATTGCATCCCCTCTAATTTTATCTATAAACTCCTCATTTAGACTTCCCCTGTCCTCAAGCACAAATCCCAGAAACCTAAAGCTGTTATCCTGTTCCACTTCTTCTCTTCTATCTCATTTTACTGCTTCCTCCATTTGCTGCCATGACAGCTGTTTTCTCTGTATTCAGTTTCATTGCATGAACCTTCAGTTTTGCATTCCATCCCTAACTAGCCTGATCTGCAAGGCCATGGAATGGATTATCATGGACCTCATTAACATGGACATTGGCAA
This sequence comes from Protopterus annectens, assembly GCF_019279795.1. Classification (NCBI taxonomy): domain Eukaryota; kingdom Metazoa; phylum Chordata; order Ceratodontiformes; family Protopteridae; genus Protopterus; species Protopterus annectens. Next base: position 1,090,250,439 of record NC_056731.1, on the reverse strand, counting down.
CCTCCAAACACTCAACCCCACACAGCTTGGGCTTATCAAGGGGAGGTCATGTCTGTTAAATCTGGCTGACTTCTTTGAGACAGTCACCAAAGCCATGGACGAGGGGAAGACAGTGCACACTGCCTACCTTGACCTGGCCAAAGCCTTTGACACTATTCCCCACTCAGGCATAATAGATAAACTCTCTCAACTAGGCATCAATCCATATGTTACCAGATGGGTAGGAAAATGGCTCACTGATAGAACCCACCTAATCAAAATAGGGGAGCCAACTCAAGCAGTAGATCTTTAATGAGCAGCATACCCCAGGAATCAGTCCTAGGGCCTCTGTTATTTGGGATATACATTTCTGAGGTGCAGGCCAAAACCAGTGGGCTATGGGTGACCAAGTTTGCAGATGACTGCAACCTGGGTGCTGTCATCAGTTCCCCAAGTGATGTAGATGTCTTCCAAGAGGGTCTCATCCAAACAAATGACTGGTGCCAGAAACATGGCCTCAAGCTAAATGCCAAAAAATGCAGCATCATTCCCTTTATAAAGAGTGATGTCTGCACATATTATCACATTAATAACAATGTCCTAAGTACGCAATCAATAGTGAGGGATTTGGGCACCCTGGTTGAAAGCAGCCTGACCTTTGACCACCATGTTGCTTCCATTGTACATAAAACTTTCTACATGGCCCACCTCATAAGGAAGGGTATCTCATCCAGGGACATAAAGGTCATAACATCCCTGTATTCTTCCCTCATAAGGCCAATTATTGAGTACAATGCACCATTCAGCATGTACCTCACAAAGCACATGCAGTAGCTGTAGAGACCACAGAGGTTCCTCACCAGTTGAGTCCCGGGCCTCAAACATCTACCCTACACAGATAGGCTAAAAGCCCTGTCTCTCTACTCAGTTTCATACAGGCTCCTCAGAGGTGACCTCTGTCTGGCATACAAAGCAATCTCAGACCCCGGCTTTATGGGACTGCTGCTTATCTGCAAGTCAAGCTCCATTCGAGTAACCCATACACGCATCTTCAACCTGGTCTGTGATATCAATAGAACTTATTGATGGGACAGATTTGTGCCCTAGAGACTCCCCCATCTGTGGAATAGACTCCCTCTCCACATCAAGCAGAGTACTTCATTATCCCTTTTTAAGTGCAATCTGGATAACTGGATGGGAAACAAAAAATACACCCCTGGGATTCCACTGGTGTCCCTGCTGGACAGGGGCTTTGGGTGCTGACTTGGTTAAACATGGGCTAAACTCTTGGCTAGGCTTATAAGGGCATCAGGGCCAATAGCCCAGTACCTTCCTATGATTCTATGATCCCCTTGTCATTTGCTGAAGCTCCTGTTCTGCATCTTCTTGTAATGCCATGTGATCTGCATATACCAGCTTTGTTGATATGTCCCTTTCAACTTGTTTGGTATTGTAATGTAGTCCATCAATCATATGAACAGAAACAAGTTAAGAGGTGCCAACAGATGTGACCCCACTCCCAATAAGAATCTTTCTGCAAGTCCAAGCACTGTTCTTACTTGTGTCGGGTATATAGTTTGCACTAATTCTACTAATGTTTCCAGATTATCAAACCTTTGCAGGACTGTTCAAATCAGCTTTCTTGCAACTTTGTCACATACTTTCTCTGAGTATCCTAATGCCTAAATGGACTATTTCATTATCTCTACCTTCCTCTTCAACATCTTACTTGAACCATCAAGTCATTTCTGCTGCATCCTGTTTTGAATCTGACTGTTCAGCTCCCACCTTACTTTCTACTACTGTGTATTAATTTTTCAGTTACCCTTGCCAGTAAGTACTGTGACGCAGTGTGACAGGAGTCTGATACATCTGTGTTGCTCACAGTTGAACATGTCACCTTTGTTCCTGTATACTGGAACCCTTATTCTCCAGTCAGCAGGGATCCACCTTTTTTCTCCATACCACCATGAGTACCATCAGAAACATTTCTCTGCTAACTCATCCAACATCTTGATCCTATCTGCTGTGACGTCATCTCAACCTCTTGCGTCACTGACTTTGTTTTCTTTAGTACTGCTCTTAGTTCTTCTAGGGTGGGCATCTCTTCTTCTTTCATTGTAAACTGTGCCTGGAACAGAATAGCTTCTGTGGGTTCATTCAGAGGCCATTGAAAGTACTCCTTCCATCTACCTTGGATGTCCTGTGGTCTGTGAGCAGGCTGTTGCTGGTATCCCTTATGAAGGGTGTGTAATGACTATCCTCTTTATCTTACTGTCTTTGTCTTGCAACCTGATTTGCTGAGTCACTTTCCAGAATTTGGTAGAGTGCCTCTAATGACTTTTTCTTTGCCATTACAACTGAGATCATACCCTATTTGTTTGCCATCCATTATTCCTTCTTAGCCTAGACCATCTTTTCCTGCACTCCTTTCTTTTGATGACTTCCTGGACATCTGCATTACACCACATGCTTTCCTTATGTACCTTACTTCCATACCTGGCTTGGCCCCATATCTGTTCTATAGTCCTCACACATGCCTTTTTAGGTGCTGCTATTCTTCTTTCTCAGCTCCACATATTTGTGCTTATTCCTGAGGTACTAGCGCCTGAGTATTTCATTGAATTCTTGTACTTTCTGTCCAGTCAACTTTCAGGTCTTAGTTTTTGTTGACCTTACTGTCTTCACTGACCACTACTTGCAAATGCTTGTGGCATCCACTGGTTTATGCTGTGAGTTGACTTTTTCACTTGGGGTGGCTTTGGAATTCGGAAGTCTACTTAAGCTGCATGTTCCCCTCTCTTGCATGTGATCTTGTGACTGTTTTGCTTGTTAAACCATGTGTTAGCCACCATCAAGTCACATTCCAGAAAAAAATGAAGCATGGCTTCTCCTTCTTTATTCCTCTTGCCCCACTCATGCTGCCCCAGAAAGTCATCATAACTCTGTCTGTGTAGATTTATATGCAGTCAGGTCCCCATTATTAAATCCATTTCATGTTATCCTGTTTTATTTAATAGGTGCTGTAATTAATGCCTGAATGCACTGTTTTCCTTACTATCACACCCCTTCCATGAGGCATAGGCTGAAATTATGACTACTGGTCTTTCCTTTCAGTGGACTCGAATTGCCATGAGTCTGTCACTAATTCTGATGGCAACCTTTACTGTCTTCTAAAGCCTCTCCCTCACAACAATTCTTGCACCAGTTCTAATCTCAAATCCCTCTGAGTAGTAGACTTTGGATTCTAAGCGAAGTGACTTTGCTGCACTGCCCTCCATCTTGTTTCCTGGATACAGAGGATGCCCAGCCTTACCATCATGTCTATTAATTAAGCACCACTTTAGAAGGTTGGATGTAATCCCATTGATTTCATCTTAAGGGCAACATGATTAATCACATTGAGCGATTGACTACTTGCAGTCAGTGTTTTGTTTTATTTAACTTTTCTTATTATTTTTTTTTTTATTCTGACATGATTTTTTTCATATCCAGGACTTAATTTTTTGTCCGGAAGCATTGTTTTGGGAGACTGTGAATGTGTATTTGGGTTATACAATGTATTGTTTATACAACAAAGTGAATGTGTAGTGTGGTTCCTGTTCTACTGTTTACTTTTTACTTTACTTTTATCGTTAAAAGCAGTTTGTTTTAAGTGGACTAGATACTTTATGTGTTCAGTGTATGAAATTTATTTTTATGGGATTTGTAAATAGAGATGACTTGGAGAAATTCAAAACATAAAGCACCAATATATTTTAATATCACTAACATTCATTTTTTTTCCTTTTCTTTTTAGTTGTTATACTACTTTCCGTCATGTATACTCTCATAATACAAAATGAATATATAATTTAAACATTAATAGTTATCAATAAAAGCAATTTAAAGAATAGAGGAAATAACTGAATGGTGAAATTCTTAAAGCATTATCAATCTGACATAAATAAATAAAAATGATTAGTATTTCTGAAAGTTTGGAAAATATTTATACAAGAGAATGATATATGTTATTTAATTCTGGAAAAATTTATGAAATATACCTCAAGTGTGGAGAAAAGGAATATTTATCCCTTTTCTAATTTTAGTATAACTCTAATCTCTGTTTAAAGTCAAGCAAAATAGACATGTAACATGTTTAATATGATAGTTGCAATCAATATAACATGAGAACTGGAACTATAGGTGAAGGAGAATCTCCCTTTTCTGTGTTAAGGAATTGTACCCTGCCTGGCCTGATAAAATATAATACTAACATTAAAAAACCACAGAAAAAAGTGCACCCAATGTCTTCCCTCCAGCACCACCAGAGAGACAGACAGTAAAATAATGCTAAAGCTGATGCATTTGGCTACTGCTGCTGTGTTGCCAACTGCCATTTCAAGATTTGGAATCACTGAAGTGATTAGAATCCATAAGCACAACATATTGCAATTAACTGCTCATACCATCTGCTAATTTGACATTTCTGTTTTATATTGGTACTACTGACCATTTCCTAGCCATTTTTTCTATGCAATTAGATTAGGAGGTAGGACTTCAGTGAAAGCTGATTACTTGTCAAGTAAGCCCAATCCCAGATGAAGAGCAACTAGTTCAGTAGTATGCCTAATCAGCCGTTATAATTAAGATGTAATGTAGTCCAGGGATCTTAAATCTGGAATAGTTTGTCAGTGACCAAATAAATGATTTTTAGCACAGATAGCAAAACTTTTTAAATCAAGTACAAGACAGTAGCACAGTATGAAGGATTCACATGAAGGATCTTAATGATGTCTTAGGCATAGTCTTCTTGATCATAGGATCATAGGAGGTTACTAGACTATCGACCCAAAGGTCATTTCAAGCATAGCCGTTTCATCCCAATGTAATACCATAGATACTCTAGTCAATACCCGGGATTGTATTTAGTAATGACTGCCCATGTCCAGGAGGGTTTTGGACACTATCTGAAGTAAGAATTTACTGTGCCCTATCCACTTGTCCAGGTTCCTTTTGAGGTGGATTACATTAACCATGTACAGCAATGATGTCTTTGGAGAAGTCAGTATTTCAGGTAGACTTCTGTCCAAACTGCTCATACTAATGTCTGGCACAAGGTGGGCCGCTGACAACACTGTTGGCACTGCGCGAACACCATCTAAGGCAGGAGCTACGTGATGACTTCTGTAGCACATGTTCCTGTTACCTGCAACACTCTAAGACTGAGGGTTACTGAAACAGACACTGTCCATGCTGACCAATACACTTGTTGGCATACTTTTTTTAAAAGAATTTTGACCTTGTTGTCCAGTTTTATGGTTTGTTGTGCAGTTGACTCTCATTAGCATTCATAATGATGTGATATACAACATGGCCTTTAAAATTCTAAGTACATAAAATAAAAACTCAAAGGACTAATTATGCTCTGACATGAAATCACTATCAATCAACACCCTGGCATGATCATAACAACGGATTTGTGGTTTCAAAGGTAAAGTGTTTAGATACTTTGTTAAGTGTCTTTTTAATGGAGCCTAATTTAAAATCAGAAATATGAAAATGCTGTATTAATTATCTAAGCCTCCTTACCTCAAAAATCCATTTGTATGGCAAGTTGCCTTACTCTGGAAATTAATCAGTGTCACTTACTTTGCCCACAGTATTACGTAATGGTAATATGTTTTATACTTTATTCTCAGATGAACTATCCTATTAAATGCTTCATAACGTTAATGAGCAAACACATTTTAAATTAAAAATTAAAATATGATATACAGAAAGACAATAAAGCAAAAATAGAATGCTGATTTCAACAGAGATTTCATAGCTATAGAAAATGTTCGTAAGCATTTCTTCAATTTTCCAAGTTTATAACTTGCATTAGCTAGCATTCCCTGTCATCATCTTACCTCTGTCTGTCTGCTTGTCTGTCTATCTATCTATCTATCTATCTATCTATCTATCTATCTATCTATCTATCTATCTATCTATCCCTTTTATCTGTCTGTCTATCCATTTTATTCATTGTATCAAAGCATTCTCCATACGTAGTAGATTGCAAGATTGCACATATAATTAATCTATTTATGTGACTACTTTCTTATCTTGCTGGCAGTGTTACAGCCTGCTGTTTTCTCCAGTTTGTTTTACAAAGTTGTACGGCCTAGAGTTGGAAGAGTAATGTACACATACATTCTAAGAAAGCAACAATGAAAACATAACTTTCATATCTTTTGATTACTATAACATTATAGAGCTATTTCCATAATGCAGAGCATCCGAAAGCATACAAAGAAATACTGTGCACCCTACAGTGAAAGCATACAAAGAAATACTGTGCACCCTACAGTGAAAGCATACAAAGACATACTTGTGCACCCTACAGTGAAAGCACTACAAAGCACATCACTTAACATGGCATTGGCTTATTCCTACTTAACATTCTTCTTCTTTCGGCTTTTTCCTGGTTAGGGGTCACCACAGCAGATCATCTGTCCACTCATGATTGGCAGTGGAGTTTTACAGTGTGGAGTTACCAGCCCGGTACCCAACCTTCCACAGAAGGCACACACACACTCACACCTAGGGATAAATTTAGAGTGTCTAATCCACCTACTGCATGTCTTTGGGATGAAACCAGAGCACCCGGAGAAAACCAACATGACCACAGAGAGAACATGCAGACTCCACACAGAAGGCACTCCAGCCGAGAATCGAACCAGAAAACCTCTTGCTGTGAGGTGGCAACGCTAACCACTGCACCACCATGGCCGCTAAAAGATCATAGTATATATGCTTAATCAGTATTCATAAGAACAGTAATGTACAGAAACTCCTGCAAGTTTCATTAAGCATGAACTCAGACTTTAGTGGCATGCTTATGCACTTCTTACCATATTGATATATGCCAGAGCTCAGCAGAACACAATTCAGTCTTACAAAACTTTATTCCTTGTTACACTGTGTTTCAATAGAACCTGTACAGTAAGACATGCAAGTTAAGTTGGAATTATACTCAAGGAATATGTAAGAATCTGTTGCATTGCTCTGCGTAAAAATGGGGTAAGTTCCCATGTGAAGTAAAAATAATAAACTGAAGTGATTTCAAATTATGCCAAGAAGGTATTGTAGGCCTTTATTACTAGTTTGATTGCTTGTTATGGGGCAACCACACTAATAGACACTCTGCTATATACAAAGATATATATATATATATATATATATATATATATATATATATATATATATATATATATTTTTTTTTTTAATTGACATTTGTTTACCGGGAAGTCAGGCTGGGCGGGAGTCCATTTTCAGCAGAGGCATGGGTAGAAAAGCTCCAAACTATTACAGAACATTTTAAGAACATTAATTTTACAGTCTTCAAAAATAATGCAAAATCTTCTGCTGTTTAAATAGTTCTACTAAATTAACTTTTTTTTGGTTGAGAATCAACATAAGTTGTATGACAATGATTTAATATTTACAGAAACTTTATCTAGTTTATAGAGAATCAAAGGTAAGTTAGAATAATACAAACAGGAACTGCAATATGACTTGAGAAAAAAAGGAAGGTTATGGTATATTTTGAGAGAATGTAATGGGAGAAAAATTGATAGAAGTAAGGAATTGAGTGGAGAAGAGAGAATAAGGCGATGTAAGGTATGAATAGGCACTTGTTCACATTTAGATATATAGTTTATTCTGGTATTGAGCAAGACCAGAGACAACTTTTGGCTAGGAAATCTTTCAGAATGGTTTTGAAGAATGGGAAGGAGTTTATTGACCTGATGGATACAGATAAGGAGTTCCAGGCCTTAGCAACATGGTACAGGTATAAACAATACCTAGCAGATTTCATAGCTCTGTGGACAGACATAAATTGTTGATCATTAGACCGTAAGGACTGACTGGGTTACTAAATGTTAGGCAAGCAGATTGATGCTGTACAATTTTATAGGTTGTAAGAAGCAGTGTATATGTTAGTTGATAGGGTAGTTCTAACCAATTTAGGCTTTTTAATACTGTATATTGATGGATTCTGAAAGGGGTATTTGCTTCAGATTTAACAAATTTCTTATATCATTCTTCAAGTTTTGATTTTTTGATGCCTGAAGGTTAGTAAGGTTGGGACTGTCATAAGGGAGTATACGAATGACATAAGTAGTGGCAAGTGAAGTCTTAGTTATGTTTGCGTGAAAGTTTTAGGCTCTGTAAAGCATCCCTAGTTTTGGATGAGCTTTTGTTAGGCAATTTTGTACATGCAGGCCGAATTTAAGATTATTATTCACTGTCATCCCTAGTAATTTGCTATGACAAGTGAATAAGTGACTCCAGTGGTTGTATTATCAAGAGAGAGGACTTTTATTTATTTTTTTCATGAGAGAGATATTTGGGGAAAATAAGTCTTTTTTTTTTTTTTTTAAGGGTTGAGCATGAGTTGTGAGTTACAAAGCCATATTTCAGTGGTTGTTAAAGTTTCCTAAGTAATTTTTTGGACATGTGCTATGTTGATAGATGTACAAATGAGTGTGGAGTCATCTGCGCACTGTATTAGGGAGACATAATAGGTGGATGTGTGCCTTGTGGTATATTGGTGGTGACTGGGAGGTATGGAAAGAGGGTGGAGTGCCATTTTACTGACTGAGATCTACTGGATTTGTAGCTAATGAACCACAGAAGGGTGGGCTGACAGAAACCTAAAGAATAGATTACATATTGAAGATTGTTGTGACAAACTGTGTTAAAAGCTTTAGACAAGTCTAGAAATAATAGTTTACAGTTCTGTCGAGCTTTATTGACAATATCTATATGCGTTAGCTATGGGAAGGATGGAAGCCCTGTTTGGTGAGGGATAGGAGTTCTTCCTGCAGGAAATCATTTAGTAATTGTTTTGGAACACATTTTTCATACTAGATTCATACTAGATGTAGGGGAGTTAGTGTTAATGTCCAATCAAATGACATTCACATCACCTAGTAGTCTTTTTTTCTTGTGAAATTGTTATGGATATCCAATGCAGGATATCTTCCAGCATAGCTGTATTACCACCAGGAAAAATGTAAAGGACCGCAATACATATTTATTTATAAATGTTTAATTTTAGGAAAGTAATAAGAAGCACTGCTGAATTTTATTTTGGTATTGGTTTGTTGTAAGGGGAAATGTGGTAGTTGTTAGAAAATATTGAAGCAATACCACCAGCTTTCCTCTTTTTATGGTCATTATGAATGACATTATAGCTGGGAGGTATAATTTTGATGTTATTTATGCTGGGTTTAAGCCAAGTTTCAGTCATAGTGAAAATATCAGGCTTATATTGGGTAAACAGGCATGTAGTTCAAATGGAGTTAATCAGTCTATATATGAAGGAAAGGTGAAGGGTAACATTAAACTAATTTGGTGCAATGTGTGGCAGGGTGTAGGGAGGAAGAATGAGCAGTTGATTGGGGCAGAGTTGGAGAGATACTGAGAGCTATTATAGAGTCATGATGGGATGAGAGATGGCTCAGTAGGAGGAAATGAACAGAGGATAATATGAGGAGTAGCATGATAAGTGAACAGATCTGTACTTTATTATTTGCAGGTATTAGGGAAATAGGAGTCAAGTGGGGAAGTAGGGATCATGAAGGAAAAAGAAAATGAATGGCAATAGGATATTTAGTGGTGGTGGTGGTGGAGTATGAAAGGTGATAGAGGGTGGGTAGGAAAGACATGTTTTTTATGAAGGAAGAGAGTTAGGTTGTCTTATATATATTGTCCGATATATATATATATATATATATATATATATATATATATATAGGCAAGATGGGGAACAAAAGGAGAGGGAGCCAGTAAGTGGGAAAGACAAAATGCCAATAGTAGGCTTTCTTGAGACAATAGGGGTACTAAACTACCATCCTGCAGATGTCCTGATAGGGAAGGATTTGGATGAGGCAGTACCATGTGCTTATGCAGTCAGACTAGGAGACAAGCATGTGGGTCTGGTAGCCTGGGGGAGACCCAGACAGACCACATACTTGCAGCCAAATCTGGTGAGGTGGTTACTTCAGGGAGGGAGCTACGCTGTAGCAGTGAGACTGAATGTGAGCAGCAGCTGCTTGTGGGTACTGATGGTCCCTTGGACAGAGTGATTTCGAAGGTAGAGGTGAGTAGTAGTACTCAGGCTGACAGTGAGGCCCCACTGTCAGAGGATGCCAGACTTCCTGTGGAAAGGGAGCTGGGAAGGGTACAAGGAGAGAGTTGAGACAGGCTCAGCTCTCAGAACCTACATTGCAAGGCCTGAGGCAGGTAGCTAGGGAGGCATCTGATTCTCAAGGAAAAGAGGAATCTGTATAGTGGGACAAAGGGTTACTGTACAGAGAGTGGACCCCTGAGGGCTAAAAGGTGAGAGAGTGCAGCAGTTGGTAGTGCCCACAGCCTACCATCTGGCACTTCCAGCCATAGCCCATGATATTCCCTTTGCAGGTCATATGGGCATAAAACGTACAAAGAGGCATATTATGCAGCACTTCTATTGGCCTGGAATTTCCAGAGATGTAACAGGGTACTGCAGGACCTGTGAGCAGTGCCAAAAGGTAGGCAAGGCAGGAGACAAGGTGAGAGCTCCTTTGATGTCTTTGTCTGTGATTAAGGAGCTATTTCAGAGGGTAGCTGTGGATATTGTGAGTCCTTTGAGTACCCCAAGTTCCACAGGGAAAAAGTATATTCTAGTGGTAGTGGATTATACTACACAATATCCTGAGGCAGTGGTTTTGCCCTCCATTGAGGCAGAGAAGGATGAAAATGCTGATAGAGATTTTCAGCAGGGTAGGTTTCCCAAAAGAAATACTGACTGGCAGAGGTGCCAATTTCATAACAGACCTACTGGCTTGTCTGTGGAAGTCCTGTGTGGTGAAGCACATGAAGACCATCCCCTATCATCCCTAGAATAATGGTCTTGTTGAGAGGTTAAACTCTACATTCAAGTACATGCTATGGGCATTTGCAGATCATTTTAAGAGGGAGTGGGACAAATGTTTGCCCCATGTGTTGTTTGCTTACAGCGAAGTTCCCCAGCAATTCACAGGTTTTTCACCCTTTGAGTTGCTGTATGGGCATAGAGTGAGGGGACCTCTAGATTTAATTTGAGATGAGTGGGAAGGTGAGTGTGAGACTCACAAGGAGTCTGTTGTGACATGCATCCTAAACCTCAGGACAAGGATCAGGGAACTCATGGGCTTGGGCCAGGGAAACCTGGTATGACAGGAATGCTCAAGCTAGAGAGTATGCTGTGAGGCAGCAGGTATTGGTTGTCATTCCTGTCAGATACAACAAGCTGCAAAAAGCTTGGGAGGGACCCTACAAGGTGGTAAGAATGGTAAGTGATGCTAATTACATGGTAGAACTGCTAGGCAGAAGGCAGGGGCACAAATTGTACCATGTTAACATAATGAAATCTTACCATGATAGGGAGGCCCTTGTGCTGAGCATTTGCAGTGGATTGCAGGAGGAGTGTGAGAGAGATCTGGGGTCTGATCTCCTCAGTGAGGCTTGGGCTGACACCTCAGTGGAAGGGGAAGCAATGTCCCAGCAGCTATCTCCTACCCAGGTTTGAGAAATCCGAGCAGTGTTGCAGGAATTTGGGGACATGTTCACTGGGAAACCAGGGTGCACCCATCTGGGACAGCACCAGGTGGACACAAGACCCCAAAGGTATATTAAGCAGGCCCCTTCTAGAGTGCCTGAGAGAGTCAGACTCTGAGGGAGGAGGTACAGGAGATGTTGGAACTAGGGATGATTCAAGAGTCCAATAGTCCCTGGGCCTCCCCAGTGGTGCTGATGCCAAAGAAGGATGGAAGCACCAGGTCTGTGTGTACTACAGGAAATTAAATAGTCACACAGAGTCAGATGCTTACCCCATGCTTAGGACAGATGATGCCCTAGAGCAGCTGGGCAGGGCTAAGTATCTTACAACCATTGATCTTACCAAGGGTTACTGGCAGGTGCCCTTGACTCCTAGTGCTAGAGAGAAGTCAGCCTTTGTGACTCCTTTTGGCTTGTATGAGTTCACTAAGATTCCCTTTGGGATGAAAAATATCCCAGCAACTTTCCAGAGACTGGTAGATCATATCCTAGCAGGAGTAGAAGATTTTGCCCTTCCTTCCATAGATGATCTCATAAACAGGTCAATATCAGAATTTAAAGTTCCTGACTCATGAAGAATATCACATATTATTTCACTTGTATGAGTTCACAAAGATGCCCCCTTTGGGATGAAGAATGTCCCAGTGACATTCCAGAGGCTAGTAGATCATATCCTAGCAGGAGCAGGAGGGTTTGCCCTTGCTTACCTAGATGATATTGCCATCTACAGCCATTCCTGGCCAGAGCACTTTCAGCATGTCAGGGAGGTGCTGGGCAGACTACAGAGGGCAGGGTTGACCATTAAGCCAAGCAAATGTCAGGTGGGTATGGCAGAGGTCTCCTACCTAGGACATAGAGTAGGGAGTGGTAAGATAAGTCCAGAACCTGCCAAAGTGGAAGCCATTCAGGCATGGCCTGCACCTGTTACTAAAAAGCAGGTGAGGACATTTTTAGGGACAGCAGGGTACTACAGAAAGTCCATCCCCAGTTATAGCACCATAGCTGCGCCCCTCAAAGACCTGATAAGGAACAACAGGCCAGATAAGGTAGTGTGGACCCCAGCATGTGAGCAGGCATTACAGAAGCTTAAAGAAGCTTTGGGAGGACCACTTGTGTTAGCCGGTCCTGATTACAGCAAAGAATTTGTTGTGCAGGTGGATGCTTCAAACCATGAGGTGGAGGCTGTACTTAGCCAGATTTCTTCAGAGGCAGGAGGGCACCCAGTGGTTTATCTCAGTCATAGGCTCCAACCCTGGGAGGAATGCTATGCAGCTGTAGAAAAGGAATGTCATAGTGTGTGCACTGCAGTAACTTCAGTCTTATCTGTATGGAAGGAAATTCACTGCTGTGACTGATCACAACCCCCTAACATGGTTAAACAGAGCCAGCCAGCAAAATGCCAAGTTGAAGACATTCTTTCTATTGTTTTAACCAAGAGTTAAATTGCTAGATTTAAACATGCAAATGTGTTTTTTATTGCTCTGCTGCCTGACCAGCTGCAAGATAACACAAGGAGATGTTAAGAAAGTAAATGCAGTTTATGTTAGCCTGGGAACCCAGAGAAGTGTGAAGAATGATGTAAAATGTGACTCAGAACTGCAATTTCAATTTAAACAGAGAGAACCAGAGAGGAATAAGCATGTTTTGTCTTGACCATCCAACTCATCAGCACTCTGCCTGTTTCTATTAGTAAGTTTATCTTAGACTTGTGTTCTCTCTTAGAAATAGCTAGAAACTAGAAAGATTAGACTAAGTGTTTTTCTGTGATGTCAGAACTATACTACTAAATTATTTTAAGTATTTCTCTGTGATCTCTGAACTTTTGACTAGCACTGTGTAGTAAGAAAGATAGCCTTGTGTTTTTTATTATTTATTATTAAATATTTTAAAACCTTTCAACTGTGGCTGTTTTGTGTAGAGATAATTTAAGCTCTAGAGTACATTGCATATTTATAGTGATTACTGTACCAAATCACTCCAATAAGCCTTGACTGTTTAGTTATACTACCAATTGGATAATCATATTACACAGTAATAATTGGACACCCTTTTAAGGGCCTTTGAGTAGCTGATAGATATTAGCTGGGTGGTGGCAGGTGGTACTACCATATAGTCTGGGTGATAGGGGCACAGCTGGAGAATCTGTGCCTGCCTTTCCCAGGAGTGTCTGTGTGGTTGTATCTCAAAGTGTGTGTGTGTGTCAGCTACTTGGGTAGGGACACAAATTACTGGTTGGACAGAGAGGGTACTGGAGGTTTTAGCTTTCCCAGCTATCTGAGATATGGACCCTATAGCTGTGCCAGTGGGGAGCCTTATTGGGGACGTGGAGAGCAAGGGAGCGACTGGTTCCAGTCTGACTGTGATCTCTGTGTGCTCTTAAGGGAAATTGCACTTTACTGTGTGTATTTGTTATCCTTTCTTCATATATGAGATGCCATCTCTGGTGTTAGTGGTGAGGATTGAGGCTCCTTGATTGCTGGGCCAGAGCATGGGCGTCACAACAACTTTCATTATGAAAGTGGAAGAGTTTACTTAATATACTTCTTCATCATTCCTCAGTTTTTAAAGTCATATACCAAATGTCTCCAGTCTGGGAGGAACCTAAGCCATCTACTTAATATGAACAATAGTAAGTGTATGGAGCCATGTTTCGTTATGTGACATAACGTAGGACACATGATCATTTTAAAACACTTGAAATTAGGAGTGACTGATCCTGTTTACCAAATTGTTGATTGCACTAAGTTCTAAAATCCCAGTAAACTGTATTCATATCAAGGCTGTCAAATGGCATACTGGAATGTTAGCTATATGAATCATGTATTGACATCATTGTATTCCAAGTCCTCTTCAAGTTAAGAGACTAAGGAAATACAATCCTGAAGAAAAAGTGTATGCCTTGCCAGCATGGATGGAGCAACACTGTGGTATACCACAGGCACATATCCAGGCAATGAAATGTGCCTAGTGAGTGTCCCCATCACTTGAACAGTAGCAAAAATGTGAGCAAGAGGCAGGCAGCAGAAGACAAACACAGTTTTGGATGTGGATGTGATCATGTTTTTCAGGCATCAATTTTATTATTGTTTTTTTTTTTTTTAAGAGGAGATCTGAAAGGTTCATACTCAAAGTATAGATTGCCATTCACAAGTACAGTAATGGGAATTGTCTTCCTGCAATAATGCAGGCAGCATCAATGGCAGCAGTTACAGTACTGGAATGGACTACACTTCCATCAGCAAATTGCACTTAAGAGTTGCCAGCCTAAAACTATCATCAGCTATGTATCACTGAGAGGGCTGATGAACAACCAAATAAAGTGGCATTTTGCTGGTGATAATGAAGACTGACTGGAGTAACAGCATTTATCGTTTGTAACAATGATGACAGAATAACTTCAGAATGATTTATGTACAGATTTTTAAATACTAATGTTCTTATTTGTTCCCATTCTTTAACCCTTTTTAATGCATCTTGACTGGTTTGCAAAAACCTGGTTGCAGTATAAAAGTTCATTATAGTGGTCACACTTGTGTGTGTGTGTGTGTGTGTGTGTGTGTGTGTGTGTGTGTGTGTGTGTGTGTGTGTGTGTGTGTGTGTGTGTGTGTGTGTCATAGCTCTCAGCTGTCCTTGATTTTGCAGGATGTCCCTAATTTTGCCTTATAGTTTTATCTTCTCTTTTGAGAAATGTTTGCCTGTCTAGAAAATCATTGAAGATGCAATTAATAAAGCCAGACAGAGTTTCATGCTTTGTTCAGAAAATGCATGTTGATGCAAAACCTGTTGCTCTACTAACTTTAAAGTAAATTAAAGCAGTGTTTTAAACAAGAGAGTGTGGAATGTCGTCTTCCATCATTCCTTATTCTTGAATAAAGGAGTGTGTGTGTGTGTGTGTGTGTGTGGGGGGGTGTATATGTTTGTATGAGAGAGGGAGAGAAATACAAATATCAAAGCAATGTAAGGGGTGCCATGAAGCTGGCAGTTAGAACAGAGGACTAAAGCTTTTCTGAACTGTTAATGTACTGCTTTCTGTGCCCACAGTATTGTATTTCATCCCTTCAACTTCCATTTGCCTACTGTCTTATTTTGAGCAAGTAATCTAAATAAATAGTGGACAAAAGGACAATTTCCCCAGTGGACTATTCTGGTCAACAAACAGCTAAAATAAATACATAAAATAAAAATAAAATGAGTAGAATTAAGTAACAGTAACTCAGAAGAGGGAGAAAGGACAAAGTTGTTTCTCACTGAGAATTTGTAATCCAAGATGGCAAGTGAGATATAAGAATAATTTGGAAAGTGAAATGTAGTCAAGTGGTATTTAGCTGAGATCTGAAAAAGTGTGTGTGTGTGTGTGTGTGTGTGTGTGTGTGTGTGTGTGTGTGTGTGTGTGTGTGTGCCTGTGTCTGTGTATACATATGTTAACGAATAAATTTGTTAGTCTACTCATCTGAATCGAATGGTGCTGACTGAAGTAGATTGTGTTTTTTTTTTTTTAGACAGTAGTGTTACTTGGCTTGCCTGCCCCAGAGTCCTGGAATTTTGAAACTTGAGTTATTTGTATTAGATATACTGTAGTATAGAAGGAAGATGTCATGTTGTAGCCAAGAGACTGTTCTGAAATGGAAAGAACTATTTTGTAAGTATAAAGTATACATTATCCCAATGCATTGAGCCTTCTTACTAGTTGTTAGGGAACACTCCACATTTTAAAGATGGAAGGTTAACTGTGGCTGTAGTTTTTTTTAAAATTCTTTTACTTGCTGGTGCTATGAAAAGTATAGAAGTAAAGGCCAAGCCACACAAAATGGGCTGGATATGAACACATCTCGGCAGAAACATTTGTATTTTTAATTATTTGACTCATTAAAACTTAACATGCTAAAATTTGCCTCCTGGTGCTTGTTTAGTCAACTATAACATTCAAAAAACTATAACTGCATCATTTAAACCCTCTGCCTACTAAAAACAGGCATTCAGATCAAAGAATGAGTTCTTATAATCTCATATGGTGTTATAGGGTTGCCACCTTTTCAAATGCCCAAAGTGGGACATTTTCTGTAGAAATGTCAGATTTTGCAGGGCAAAACATACCCACAGTCAGCACAAAGGACAGAAATTCACTTTTTTGCCAGAATAAAAACTTATTCTTGTAGCATTTTAGTTGCTTATTCTGTTTATTATAATATTTAGGTGTTTCAGATACAAAATAACTGTTTTATGCAACTATTAAAGAAAATATAGGAAATATTTGTGTCCTAAAATCTCAGGACATTTTGCCATTTTTTTCAATTTTTTTGCAAGACACAACTGCCCAAAGAGGGACTGTCCCTCGCAACGTGGAACAGGTGGTAACCCTAACCCTGTGGTGTTATTACTGCTGACAAAAAATACTGTACTAGGAAGTTCATGTTACTGAATTTGCTTGGTACACTTTGGCTTTTCTGAGTGCTGAGTTTCATGTAACATCATGAAGGTGTTAATGGTTATCACTTTATCTCAATTCCTTCATTGTATCTTTGTATTCTGAGTTATTTTAATGCATCAAATCACTAAGTGCTTATTACATTTTAATGAGGCCTGCCGTGTTAAAATGTTTTTGAAAGCCTTGATTCCAGAATTCATTTCAAAGCCCCTTTATATGAGAAATGCTAGACATAAGGATTTTTTACTTATGTTCTTTTTTAATTGTCAGTAAATAGGATTATAGTAATGTTAGTTACAGGCATCTTGCACAGCTTCCAGAACATACATTTGTTCACTTTTTCCTGAATTTACTCTAATTTGTATTTGCAGTCAGAGCTAATCTTAATAGTAGCTACGAATCCTGAACAAAATGCAGTAGCTAAACTCCAGGCTTTTTTAAGGCTGTCAGTTTGTGGCTCTTTAAATACTGACCGAACCTCCTACAGTTTTCATAGTGTCAAAGCTGTCACTGTAATCCAGGTGCTATTAACTAACCACTCCTGTTTCATCTCCATAGAACTTTTATCAGTCACGTGCACTACGTCTAGTATTCGTCCATGTCCACCGTGGGAACATGAGTGTCCTTATCATGAATGTTGGTGACTGAATTATTCTGATTTGTATTGTTATCACAGCCTCCCCAGGTACGCTACAGTCTTCCTGGGACATCAGAGGTATCACTGTAATCCAAGAGCTGTTAACTGACCACTACTTTTGCCATTCTCCTCTGTTTGTAGTGGGAATATATATATGTTGTTTTTTTTTTTGTTTTTTTTTTTGTTTTTTGTGAAATGTGCTGTATTTGCTTTAAAATTAATTTGCAATTTCTGGCATGCCATCACTATCTCTCTAGCCTTATAATACATCACAATATAAAAAAGTACAGCTTTCTACTCTGGAATGTGTGTTCTGTGATTTTTTTTCTTTTTTTACTGAAAAACATATGCAATTTGGCCATTATGTTTTCTGACTTCTGCTGAATTCCTAGCTATCCAACAGATTTATTGCACAGTAGTATATTAGCATTTCATTCAAACCGTAATTCTAGAGCATGACAAATTTGTACTTATTCTGTGTTTTGAGTATTGCCAGGTTGTATAAAATATGTTGTTAGACTGTGGTATTTACTTCATGTGGAAATGGCCTTTCATTTATAGTGATGGATTGCCTGGTGAATTGCTACCATATACTTATTTTGGGTGATGGTGGGGTCACAAGTCATTCATGGCCAGTCAGCCAGCTGCCATGCCTATAGTGTACCCCATCAAGGACTACCACTGCCCAACTGTGAGCGACTCAGAAAATGTAAGCAATAACATTTCAAATTAGAATCACATTCTCAGGTAAGAATGTACTATAATATTGTGCCTGGCAGAAGGAAACTAAAATACCCTACTTTAAATAAAAATGATATTTAAATAAAATAATCCGCTAGTGTATACAACAAAGCAAGCCATTTTGATAGCCTATCTTGATGTATTTGTACAAATGCTGGATAATACGATGGTTAATACTAGTGTCCACAGGAAACTATGCTATAGAAATACTTTACTTCATAGAAATAGCATGCACCCTCAATTTGTCTTTAAGAATGTGGAAAAGGACAAGGTATGAGTGTGTCTATATTGAATGCCTCTGATGATAGTTTTCACTCTGAGTTAGTTAACTTGAAAGCTAGGCTTTTAGCCAGGGGATACCACCCTGGGGAAGTTGACGCCATTTTGAATGAGATACCTGATCAGCAAAAAAGTAGGGCCCATCCATATTTGTTTTAATGGAGGTGAGACTGCAGATGATAGTAAGGCCAATGAGCTTGTTAATAAGGTAAGAGTACCCTTGTACTATACCACTGACATTAATTCCATCATGGACATAGTCAGGAAGCACTGGGACATCCTCACTACAGATTCAGTTATTAGAGGGATTATAGGAGACATGCCTACATTTTTGTTTAAAAATAAAATGAATTTGAAAAGAATCCTGTGCAGACCGAAGGATACTCTAATGCCAATGGTTAATAAGGATTTTTGCACTAGGCCATCTGGTATGGGTAATTATTGCAATAACACTGATAATAGCGGTTTCTTTACTCACCTGGATACAGGTTGCAAGTATATGTTTAAGGTTTCTGCTAACTGCCTTACCCACCATGTGGTTTACTTCGCTTATTGTGTAGTGTGTGCCTCCTATTATGTGGGTAAAACTGATAGGATGTTCAAAGACAGGATTAGGGAACATCTATGCAACATAAGGATAGGTTCTAGCAACAATGCCCTATCTAAGCATGTTATGCAAGAAGGGGTTAATCATACCAATTATTTTTTGGTCATTGACCATACCTTTCCTAGTATAAGAGAAGGTGATATCAGGAACTGCACTGAGAGTAAAGAAGGGAGATAGATTATTTGACTTAGGGCAGATAAGAGGAAAGGCTTAAATGAAAAAGCCTCCCTTGAACCTGTATTGAAATGTAGGCATTTTGTTTTATGATCATATATACATTATCTATGTATATATATATATATATATATATATATATATATATATATATATATATATATTTTTTTTCCTTTTAATTTTTTTTGTCATAGAATGTTGTTTTTTGTTATTTGCATATTTGCTTTCATGGTGAAAGTTAGTTATAAAATCATGTTTTATATTGTATTCAATATGTGTTTATGGTACAACCTAATGCTTTTTATCATGTGATTTCTTATCGGGATTTTTTTATCATGTGACTTTCATCATGCAGTTTGATTGGTCAGGTTGCTGTATTTAAACTTGGTTATGGGGTGTGCAATATTTTGGTCTGATGAAGCTAACTGTGAAAGCACTTGCCTGTTCTTGTATACTGGGTTTGTTTTAATAAACATGCTTGAAGTTTGCTTTTATGGGCCTTCTACGTGTTTGTTTCATTGTATACAATGTTGGATTATTTCATTTAGGCTTATTTTCATTCAATGAGGCATTTATCCTTTGGAGTATTGTTTGCTTTCATTTTAAAAATGAAATTTAAATGATACAAATGACCCAGCAAAGATCAGAGGCATATATTTTTGGTATATTGTTAGCTGTCAAAATAAAGTTGATCATTTTCAACTATACCATCAGCATTCATCTCCACTGGAAAGTTTCTCTCATCAGTATCTTACCCAATCCCAGCAAGTACTAATGTTGATACTGGATAATGCACAATTGCCTCTTTTATTTTTAATTTTGTAAGAAAATTCTGTGCAGTTATTCTTAATGCAAATTCACTTGATAGTATGTAAAGTTCTTATAGCATGTATGCTTTTGTTATGGTTGTAAATACTGGAAAATTTTAACTCTGTGTGATGGTTTTCCAAAATGAATAAGGTAAACCTAATGTGCCATATTATTTTATTTTTTGTATTAGAAGTGTTGCCATCTTTAGATTTTTAAAAAGCACATTAGGTCACATAAGCTAGTTTCTTCAAATGTAAAATGGTTGAAGTTAAGTTTGACAACACTACATTCAATGACAGTGGACTTTACCTTTTTTCTCCATTGTTGTACAACCACAGGTGTTAGAATGTATAAGTTCATGACAGTATGGGGTTGTCCTTCAACATGTAGGGGCAGAGGTCTGAGCACCTTCAGAAAAAAAAACTTTCCTCAAGATGTTTGCTGGAGTCAGTTTTGGTGAACATTTTTTGATGTCTTTGCATTCACCAAAACTGCCTTCAGCAAGTCAATATAAATCAGATTTTTTATAACTGACTCAGCATGGCTTGCAAAACGTAACTTTATTTATTTGCATACAGAAGTATTTGAGTGTAGGTACAGCATGATGGGAGTAGTCTGTAGTAGAGCAGGAATCAGATAAATTGCTATTGCTAAAAAACATTAATTCACACTTCACTGAGTTCAAGACTAATCCCAAATAATCAAAAACAAATTTAAATACCCTAAATCTTTTTACATATTATCAGTTTATTTGGCAGGGGTAGAAAAATCAATGTTAAATAATATCCCTTTATCTTTATTAATGCTGCAGTCATCTTTCATTTTACCAACCCTTCAAGTGTCATTATCTTTAAGCCAATGTACTGAAATGTCGTAATCTAAACAGTGTAAGAAACTTCTCTGTGTGGAAGATTTTCCGTCCATATATCTCTAGTTTATCACTGTATATTAATCAGATCAGATAACAGTAGTAAAAGTAACGAACTTAAACTCATCTTAAGTCAAAAAAAATAATATAAAATATGTAATTGTACAGAATTATTAAGTATTCAAAAGTAATCCAAGCAAGACAGGTAGTCTGTTTCCAGTCGAAAATCCTTTATTTTGTACACAGACAAGCGATCCAAGTAAAACAAAAATAAAGTAATAGTTTCCTCACAAACTTTCTAAATATATATATATATATATATATATATATATATATACACACATATATATATATATATATATATATATATATATATATATATATATTTATATAAACATATATATATATATATATATATATATATATATATATATATATATATATATGTGTGTGTTATATAAATATATATATATATACATACATATATATATATATATATATATATATATATATATACTTTTTATCAGGCAAGGGAGTGGTTTATTGTGCTGTAAAACAAAGTGTTATTGGTACACATGTTAAATTCACATCCCTTTCCCCATCAGTGTGACATTCGAGCTGGTCTTGCCCTA
Source organism: Protopterus annectens (assembly GCF_019279795.1). Lineage (NCBI taxonomy): Eukaryota > Metazoa > Chordata > Ceratodontiformes > Protopteridae > Protopterus > Protopterus annectens. The sequence continues at coordinate 1,090,228,677 of NC_056731.1, read as the reverse complement.
CTTAATAGCTGTCATAATAATATAACCCTTATGTACTTTAAATAAAATTTATAATGATGTCTAGAACCAGTCTTTGCAATGCCAGGTAGCTAGCCGTACCTCAGTGCATTGCATTGCATTAGTTGATGAAATGTCACACACTGAAGTTATTGCTATTTCCATAATCAGCCTTCGAAGTGTAATGTGGAAGGGAAAAAAGTGTGTTTGTTTCCATAAGTACTTTTCCCTTTTCTAGAAGTTTATGTGACCTCTAAGGCAGTACATTAGAGATCAAGGTTGTGAGGATAGATTTTTCTTGCTGGAGGGACAGAGATGCCCACTGCAAAAATGGCAGGCCAGATTTTAAAAGGTTTGAATTGGCACAGGGAAGGGTCTTCTCCATCCTACAAAGGTATTCCAAATGGAAAATCAGGTTCACTCACCCAGTATGAAATTATGCCAAAGGTGATCCCATGCCAGAATTTCAAATAATAGGGGTACCTGCTTGCACTAGGACCAGGTAATATGATTTTAAAAGTAATGAACCACATTATCAGTTCCTTCTGTAATGTAACTGGAATTTAACTCCTGAGATCTCCCAAAGACAAAACATCCACACAGTTCCATCTGTATTTTAGCCCTAAAACTGCATGCATAACAGGGAAAACTGTAAAATTCAGTTGAAGTCTGTGTGTGTGTGTGTGTGTGTGTGTGTGTGTGTGTGTGTGTGTGTGTGTGTGTGTGTGTGTGTGTGTGTGTGTGTTTATGTGTGTTATGTGGGCTGCTCTGATACTAAAGCTGACAAAGAACCAGTTGGCCAAGATGTGTGAAGCCAAAGGATTGGTGCATGGTAACTGGGCTAAAGATGAAATGATTTCAACCTTTATCTCTGCTAAAGAGCAGACCAGTGGCCAGTTGGGCAACCAGTCTGGTGTCGAGGATGTGTAGTCTTCAGAAACAGGACAGTTCACCTTTTCCACAGAGGACTTTAAATCCATCTGGAGTTAAAAGACCTGAACTGGAGACTGAAGAAAAGGAGAAGCAACGTCAGCATGAACTGGAAATGAAGCACATGAAGTTGGAGTTAGAGGAGAGGCTGTGGGGTTTAGAGACTGAAGAGAAACTAGGGTGTTTGGAGATCAAAGAAAATGAGAGACTGTAGCATTCTGAGGCTAAAGAAAAGGAGAAGCAGTGACACCATGAGGGGAGATGTTGACCCTTCTTCAGGATCATGGAGGTAATGGGGAAGGGAATAAATGGATTCCAGAAGCAAAGGTCAGTAAATTTCTTCCACAATTTGCAGAAGGGGGTGACCTTAATAGTTTTATTCATATATTTGAAAGAGTATATAAACAGTATAATGCTGACCAGGTGCTCTGGGTATGGTTCCTGACTCCCTTACTCCATGGTAAAGCTATAACTGCTGTTTCTAAATTGTCTGATATTGTTTGTTTAAACCAAGATAGAGTGAAACAATGTTTATTGAGCTGTTATAAGTCAAAACCTGTAACTTACAGAAAAAAGTTTTGTGAGCATAGAAGCAAGGCAGATGAATGTATATCTGATTATATTGCTGAGTTAAATACTTATTTTCATAGGTGTATGAGTGGGTGTCAGGTCACTACCTTTAAAAGACTGGCAGACCTTTTGTTGAGGGAATAAACTCTTAGTACTTTGCTGAGGACATGAGAATCTGGTTGGCAGACCAGGAGTGTAACTCTGCAGATGAGCTGGGGAGAAAACAGGATATCTACTTAGCAATTAGGGCATCACTACACATGATGGGGATACCCAGTGCTGCACATGGATATAAGGGAACTCATGGTGGGCAGTCTAAGTCACCCCAACAGAGTCTACCAGTAACAGGGGAAGCCACTAGTTCAGGTACACAGCCAGGATCAGGGGTTAGATGTTTTAAATGTAACCAGAGGAGCCATGTAGCATACAAATGTCCACTGAAGCAAGGTGGGGAAAAAAGATGAGGAAGCCAGAAAGTGGTAATAAAAGCATGCCAATAATAAGTTGTCTGTAGACAACAGGGGCACCAAACTATCACCGGAGTTTGTATCCTATCGTAGTGGATGGACAAGAGGCCACTGCTAAGATAGACACAGCCTCTGACATAACCATTGTGAAGACTGCAATGGTTAAAGAGGAGTACAACTTGCTTGGGCAGTCCACACTAATCAGAGCTTTTGGAGGGATCCCATTCTAAATACCTTTGGCCAGTGTTCACCTTCAATGGGAGGGTGGGAAAAGAAGTAAGCGGGTAGCTGTGTTTGAGGATATTCCTGCAGATGTCTTGATAGGGAATGACTTTGATAATGCAGTACTTTGTGTGCATGCAGTTACATGCAGTCAGACTTGGAGACAGGCATGTTGGTCTGGTAGGCTGGGGGAGACCCAGACAGACCCTATACCTGAAGGTGGGCTGATGATGTGGCTTTTTCAGGGAGGGTGCTACCTTGTAGCAGTGAGCCTGAAAATTAGCCACTGCTGCTGGCAGGTACTGATGTTTCCAAGGACATGTTGACTGCAAGGACAGAGGTGAGTAGTAGTACCCAGGCCGACAGTGATGCACCAGAAGATACTAGGCTTCCTGTTGAAGGGGAGATGGTAGCAGTTACAAAGATAGAGTTGAGACAGGCTCAGCTTTTGGATCCTATTTTACAAGGCTTGAGGGAGCTAGCTAAGGAGACACCTGATGCTCAAGGAAAAGGGGAGTCTGTATACTGGTACAAAGGATCACTGTATAGAGAGTGGAACCCTGAGGGAGGGCTAGAGGGTGAGGTAATACAGCAGTTGGCAGTGCCCAGAGCCTACCATTTGGCATATCTAAACATAGCCTATGGCATTCCTTTTGAGGGTCATATGGACAAAAAGTATACCAACAGACATATTATGCAGAACTTTTATTGGTCAGGGATTGCAAAGAATATTATCAATTTACTGTAGGATCTGTGAGCAGTGCCAAAAGGTAGGAAAGTTAGGGGACAAGGTCAAGGTTCCATTGATGCCTTTGCCTGTGATTGAGGAGCCGTTTCAGAGGGTAGCCATGGACACTGTGTGGCCTCTGAGTACCCCAAGTTTCACGGGAAAGAAGTATATGCTGATGGTAGTAGATTATGGTACTAGATACCCTGAGGCCATGGCTCTGTCCTCCATCAAGGCAGAGAAGGTGGCAAATGCTTAGTTAGAGATTTTCAGCAGGGTAGGATTTACAAGAGAAATACTGACTGACAGAGGTGCCAATTTCATGTCAGACATGCTGACTTTTCTTTAGAAGTGTTGTGGAGTGAAGCACCTAAAAAACACCCCCTACCAACCCCAGACTAATGGCCTTGTGAAGAGGTTAGACTCTACACTAAAGACCATGCTATGGGCATTTGTATACCAGTTTAAGAGTGAATGAGGCAAATAATTTTTTCATCTACCATTTGCATACAGAGAGGTTCTTCAGGAATCCATATGTTTTTTTTTACCTTTTGAGCTGCTGTATGACCATAGGGTGAGGGGGCTTATAGATTTGATTTGCAACGAGTGGCGGGGGGGTTGAGTGTGACTCCCACAAGAAGTCTGTTGTGGAATATGTCCTAAACCTCAGGACAAGGCTTATGGAGCTCATGGGTTTAGCCCAAGCTAACCTGGCAGGAGCCTAATAGCAGAAAAATGTCTTGTATAACAGGAATTCTCGAGCCAAAGAGTATGCTGTGGGACAGCAGTTAATGGTGCTCATTCCTGTCAGACACCATAAGCTGCAGGCAGCTTGGAAGGGACCCTTCTAAGTGGTAAGGAAGGTCAGTATTGTTAATTACATGGTAAACCTGCTTGACAGGAGGCAGGGGCACAAATTGTACTATGTAAACATGATGAAGCCTCAGCATGTCAAGGAGGTCCTGAGCAGGCTGAAAAGGACAGGATACACCATCGAACCTAGTAAGTGTCAGATGAGTTTGGCAAAGGTCTCCTACCTGGGACATAGAGTGAGGGGTGGAAAGATTAGGCCCGAACCTGCCAAAGTGGAGGTTATTCAGGTGTGGCCCACCTTGCTACCAAAAAGCAGGTTATGGCATTCTTGGGGACAGCAGGTTGCTATAGAAAGCTCATTCCCAATTATAGTGCAATAGCTCACAGATTTGTCAAGGAAAAAAACAGCTAGATAAGACAGTGTGGACCCAAGCCTGTGAGCAAGCATTCCAAAACCTTAAAGGGGCTTTGGGAAGACACCTAATGTTAGCCAGTCCAGATTACAGCAAAGAATTTGTTGTGCAGGTGGATGCTTCAAACCATGGGGTGTGACTGTACTCATCCTGGTTTCCTCAGAGGGACAAGAGTAGCCAGTTGTTTATCCCAGCCATAGACTCCAACCCAGGGAGGAATTTTATGTAGCTGTAGAAAAAGAATGTCTAGCCATAGTATGGGCATTGCAGAAACTTCAGCCTTATCTGTATGGAAGGAATTTCACTCTGATTACAGACCACAATCCCACAACATGGCTACATAGAGTCTGCCAACAAAATGCCAAGTTATTAAGATGGAGCCTAGGATTGCAGGCATATGACATGACAGTATGGCACCATACTAGAGTTAGCAATGCCAATGCAGATGGACACTTAAGATCGGGTATGGTTTATTGTGTTCCCAGACTCTCAAGCAATGTTTTTCCAGGTTGACTTGAAAAACTAGCTTGAGTTTTTAAAGGGGAGGAGAGATGTGACGATGTGAGGTATTGGCATCTGTGCCAGGGAGAATAGGGCAGTGTGTGTGAAATATATGCCAGCATAGTTTGCTGGAGTTTTGTAAATAATTTGTGTCATTTGACTATCACACTGACTTGTATAGATGCTTGTGTTAAAAATGTATCAACAGTTATAACTGATTAAATGTTTATGTTTAAACAAAGAATTCTGGAAGTGACAAGTAGAAGTTTTTGAAATTAGTCTTTATTTTTCAAATATTGCAATAGATCTTAGCAAGACTCTGAATGCGTGTTGTACCAGAGTCAGGTGATCAAATGTGATGTCATTCTATAACCAGCACTGAGAGGATGGAACTCGTCCAGCAGCTTTTGTTTTCTTTGGAACCTGATATACAAATATATGTCAGTTAGTTGAGCTGAGTTCAGTTTATTTAGAAGCTCATCATCTTGCCTTGTAGAAGTAATCATCCCAGCATCCTATCTTGCCTTGCTGTATTAATTAAGTTAGCTACGGTGCAGTTATTCTTTAGTCAGTAAGGAAATACAGGGAGATTAGTTGAGTATTGTTTTTCTGCATCTATCTGAATCTGTCCATCTGTGTTAATTTTATTTCTCCTGTGATTGAAACTCTGATGTTCATTGTACTTAGATATTTAGTATCCTCGTGTTTTCTATTTTATTATTTTGTATTAAATATTTTTATATCTTTCATTGTGGCTGGTCTTTTAGAGAATACTTTTAAAATCTTGAGAGCACTTGTGTTTATTTTACTGATGCCTTAGCCACTCTGAAAAGCCTTGCAGCTTTGGTTACATGCTGCAGTTTATATTAATATTGATTTTACTCAGTATAATTAAATACCCTTTTAAGAGCCTGAGAGCAGCTGACTGGTGGCATCAAGGTTACCTTATAGTCTAGGCAGAAGGGGTAGAGCTAATAAATCTGTACCAGCCTTTTCCAGGAGTGTGTGTCTGTGAAAATCAAATACCCAGGTGTAGGTGTATTAACTACTTGGTACTGGGATACAGTGCTCAAAAGTGAGTCTTGTTTGGGATATGGAGAGAGACAGAGAGTCCAGTCCCATGTATGGAGCAGGTTCCCTTTGGCTGTTGGGGGAAACTGTGATTGATGCAGAGAGCTGCAATTAAAATACTGTGTAAATCCATTCTTTTTCTTACTGACCGTCTCTTTCTGGAGTCAGTAGTGGGGATTGAGTCTCCTTGATTACTGGCCCAGGGTAAAAAGGGGCTGTCACAGTGTGCGTGTGTGTGTGTGTGTGTGTGTGTGTGTGTGTGTGTGTGTGTGTGTGTGTGTGTGTGTGTGTGTGTAAGAATACCAAATTAATATGGAAAATTAACAATTCTGTGTCCAAAAACTAAAATACCTGAAATAATACATTATTTTCATTTAGTAAACCAGATAACCTCTGAGATTCATAAACATGGTGTGCAGCAACATAGAGTATCTGAGCATACTGTAGATTCATGCTATTATACCGCTCAACTGCCCATATTTTGGCAGAATGTCCAGATTTTTTATTCATATTTCTGTTCTGTTCCTCATAAAATTGGTGGCTTTCTGGCAATCAGTGAGATGATCTGAGGACTGAAGTCACTAAATAATGACATATATTTCAGTTTCAGAGTTCATAACCTTCAGAAAACATATGTTAACTCATTCACTCCAATGGAGCTCAGGAAGTTTGCACTGTAATTTCCAATGGGCAGAGCCTAAGCCTTTTGACAGAATCAAATTATGTCCTCACATTTCAAACAGATATTCATATCACTGGAACCACAGACAATATGAAAGAAGTATAAATGCCAAACTCTTCAGCACAAACTATTTTAATAGTGGTAGTATTCTTTTGGTTCTTGGTCTTAAATCAAATTTGACAAGTCACAGTAAACACAGAAACTATTACATTTGTAATATGCTGTAAACAACTTACAATATCTCAGCAACTACTCAAATTATAAACATACTGTCAGCAGCATTTTATTATTTTAGCTGAGAGTTTTATATCAGGCTGAGTTCTGTCTGTGCTACTTGTTTTTTGAGATATTTAGAAAAATGTGGAAATTATATCTATATAAATTAATATCATAACAACAACAGCAAATATCTATTTACCTATACTAGACAGAGGTCAAATATTAATGCATTTGAATTTGCCATTTTGTAAGGATTAAGATGAAATCTTTTAAACCTTATACATAGCATGGTTTTGGAATTATTGATGCAAATATGAACAAGCAATATTTGATGCCTAGAGGCATCAATAGGAGTTAACTGCAGATGCACCTGTAAGTAAGTTTCTAAGTTTACAAAAGCAGCATTTAAAATATGTCCCTTTCTTTGGGCCATTACCCCCATTTTTGTTTGGCTTTGTCCAGATTTTTTGCACTAAGAGGTTTAAAGGTATGCATAGTTATGTCTGTATGTGACTCAAACAAAGGAAATGTGGCATAGATAACAGGACACCTTGCTGTTTCTGAATTACATACCATAGCAGTGAATGGCAGCAGACCAGAATTGCTGCCTGCCCTGTTATCATGGTAAGGAGGGATTTGTTTTAAAGTTTCATACTCCATTGCCATAACTGCGTGGGAAGACAGCACTCTGTGCTAATATTGTGATCCAGTCCAGAAAGGTCTCCTACTACTCTAAATACTGTTGTGCCACTGCTTTGGTTAGTTTATACCACAGGGATGGCAGAGTGGTAACATTTTTTACCAGAAAAAAAAAAAGGGAAATTGTTACAGAAGTTTACTCAATTTTCAGTGATGCCATTGCTCAGCCATGTAGTAGTGAGCAACTCATCAGCTTTAAGAAGCTGTTGTCCTTCAATGCCATAAAGATAAATGTTAATAAGCAATTCAGGTCATGTAATTTATTGGGATAGGAGCAGACATGCATTGCTGTCTATTACTTTCTGCATCTCATACCCTGGTGGTTATTGATAATTTCTATAATTACTCCATACACTGAATATTTGGCCAACACAATAAGGTAAAACTACACACAGAGTCTTATCCCATTGTGTAGGACTCTTTATGGATCACACAGGGCTTTTGCATGCAGCTGTAATGGGGCACAATATTTATGAATCCCACCCGTTGTTTTTATATGGCATAGAAAAGAAAAAGGTAAATAAGATGAGTAAGTTATATGTGGCAGGAAAATTTACTTGTGACATCAAAATCAAATAAGGCTAAGTTAAACCTATGCCCCTCTTAGTGGTACAGAGGGATAGATGGAAGAAAACCCTGACTATGACCTAGATGACTAATCACCTGATTACACGAATACAATCTGAGAGTTGTACTACACCAGAAATAGCTAAGAGTAAGAATTTAGGATTGGTTAATCCAAGATAGTGATGTTAGCTCTTATTAGCTTCTGCGTGAAAGATGACGCAGGACACCATGCAGTGATATAGGTGCCTATATCAGCTAACAGGTGCAGGGTTAAGACCTGACTACAACTGTCCACATTGCAATGGTGCAAGCTGGTGCACAAACTGCCTTGCTGGCCGCCTGAATGATAGTCTCTCCATCTGGTTCCCTCTTCTGTGTAGAACATACATATTACAAGGGAATAATGCATCCACTGTAGATGTCACATTTAATGAAATCACAGCCTTATTAGTAAGAATCTAGCTTAGTAGCTGTGCTACAAATATCTTGGGGAATAAAAAAAATGTATCCTCCCACTTCTATGCAGACCATCTGACCTAACTTCCCTTTTATAAGGAGAGAAAATTCTTTAGAGAAATATCATCTCAAGCCAACTTTTGATGTAATTCAGACCTTCATACCTTCTTCATTCCTTTCTAATACTTGAATAGTATTTCACAGTTTATTTTAATCAGAACCAAAAACAAATAAATAAATATTTTAAAGAAGAGTTAATAGTACATTTCAATGGTCAGCATACCATCTATGACAGTTCATGCAGCAACTGGACAAGCAATATCCTTGGTTATAATCAGGGTGTCCCACAGGGCTCTGTCCTAGGCCCTTACTTACTTAGATTGTATGTTGTAGACCTAACTTTTTCATCTGAGGTGTTCTACAGTCTATATGCAGACAACCTGAAATTGGGTAAACTGATTACATGTGTTACAGATAAGGCATGTCTGCAAAATAACTTGACTAAATTAACCGTTTGGGCACAGGAGAATAATATGCTGATAGATACATCAAAAAGTAAGCATATGAGATTTGGTAGGCATAAACTGAAAAGTGAATATTTAATACAGCACACAGTGACTGAAACTGTAGACTCATTTAAGGACCTGGGTATATGAATGGATTCAGCTCTGAGTTTTTCAAATCACATCAACCATCTGGTTAATGATATAGGTGGTATAAAAAGATTTATAAAGTCTAGGAAATCAAAAATAGTGATGCCATTGTTTGTTAATTACATTAGACCCAAACTTGAGTATGGAATAACAATATGGAAACCCTATAAGAAAACAAACATGAGTAAACTGGAAAGAGTACAATGGAAATATACCAAGGGTATCCATAGATGGGAAAATTTAAGTTATTATGAAAGTTTTAAATATCTAAACTTGTGCAGTGTCTCTTACAGATATTTAAGAGGAGATCTTATTCAGATATATAGGGCATTTAGAGACAACTACCTCTGGGAATGTTTGGGGTTATCAAAAAGTACTAGAGAATCATCAGATAACCTATGTAGGAGATTCTATAGGAATGAGAAGTGTACTAATTGGTTCTCTGACAAAATAGTTGATGTGTGGAACAGAATACCAAATTACATTAAAGCAAGCACTAGTTTAGATATTTTAAGAACAGCTGGGATACTTATTATGGGAACAAGTGTTTTGGTATATTGGCAAGCTAGAAGGGCATTAATGCCCGTGCTTGAAATATTTGTATGTATGTGCGATTAAATTGGAATTTTAGTGTTAGCATCATTAAACATAACCCCAAACAACCAAATCAGAGTAATTTTCATTTGATAGAAGTCGGGCTTCTTAATTTCAAGTCACTTTATCTACTTATGCTATTTTTAATCATAACTTACTAAATTAAAACAAACAGTTTGGCAAAGACCAATACACGTAAGGTTCAGTTAAGGCACTTTTATTTGACTTGCCGCAAGGAGACAAAAACATGCAAATACAAGGATTTGTCTAACTACTAACAGGAAGTATGCTTATTCTTATACTATTTTACAAGGCATGGCCTTCTAAGCTGACGTAATCAAACACAACTTTTAGCATTGTTCTACAGCAGATGTTGCTCAGATTTTCTGCTGACATGACTAGAGTTGTGAGAAACTTTTGAGAAAAATAACCTGGCCTTGGTGACCATTAATCCATTTACAATCATCTATTGTACAGTGTTACATTTCAAGGTATTCTTTTAACTCAGATACAAGCAAATGCTGATTGCAGTTCATATTTTCAAGCAGGCTTTGTATTAATTATCTGTAACTTCTACAGCTGTGTATTTTCTCACAGGACAGCGGAACTTCTTGTCTAAGTTTCATACAAGTAGTATTGTTCTATTCATTATTTCCCTAACACAAGCAGAAATCACCTGATTCTCAGTAAATTTCCAAGGCACAAGCAAGGTTTTAGCTAACAATACAAGGTCAGAAAGCAACTGCAGTTTGTACAGATTTATGCAGTATGAAATAGAATAAATGTGTTAACCCTTTTCAAGCTCTAAATGCACTAAGCATATTGCTAATACACACATTAATACATATTTTCTAACATTTCCCCCTATTAATACTTTTATTCTACTTTTAAAATAAGCAAAAACAGTTTGTTTTCTTTTCCTAACCTCTTTCACTCAGGATTTGCAGTTAAGAGAGTCATTTAGTTTAAACTCATGAAAGCATTTTCAATCTTTTAACAGTTCTTCAAACTCAGCACTTTGATATAAGGTCTCAGAAACTGACATGTCTATAAGGTCTTTAATCAGTCTTTTCATGCAGGGGATACCACAACAAACACATACTACCAGTAGGAGCATACCTACACAAATGGCAATCAGGATGTTCATTAGGATGGTACCCCACCCCACAAACCATTTCTGGAAAAAGTCTGTCAGTGGGTTTGGGCCTGGTTTGGTCATGGACGGCACTTGCTGAATTACCTCAAGATGATTGTCTATCTCGTGTTTATGGTCAGGAATATATGAACGGCATTCTTCTTGGATTAAAGTGCATGTACCACCTCACGCCGCTAGGGTGAAGTCGAGAGCCATGTGGTTTTGGAGCACTACAGTTCTCACAGCATTCAGTTCATCAGTCATCAATTCCAGAGCAGAAAAAGTTGTGTTACTTATTACTTCGAGAAGTTTTGACAGTTTTCTCAGCTACCAGATCGATTTCACTGCTCCATATGCTGGTAATATGCCTGCCCACAATATAACGCTATCACTCAAGTCCATGTGTGTCAGTCCTTTGCCTAGAGAGTGATGGTCTTTCCAATGCACATCAATTTGTCCCACTGGATTTACAGGTTTCTTGATGACTTCTCGGACATTTCAAATTTTTCCACGAGGCAAAACTGCAGTGTGTCATATGGCCAGAACCAGGTAACCCAAAAAACAACTGCCGGACCAATTCTCAGGTAACCATTTGTATGCCTTTCTGCCACACACAAAATAACAGTCCTCTACTTTAGTAGTAACCTTGCTATGAATATACACTCGCCCTGCATTAAACATTTTTCTATCAATTGTAGACAGCTGTTTATAAAGAACAGAATTATGTTTTACTTCAAGTGTTTTGTGCATGAATCCAAGAAATGAATCATAGTTTGTATTACAATAAAGATCTACATTGTTACCTTTAGTGTAACATTTATAAGGAACAGTCACATTGCAATTGATCCAACCCACCTGAACAGTATCATTTTTATAAAAACACAGTTCCCTTTTGTGGAATAGACAAGTGCAATGCTATTTTATCTTGAGCTGTAATGGTTGAGGTATCATAAACCAAGTTCTCCCAGGTCTCATTGACCCCTAGTGGGACCGTAGTCATTAATAACCCCCCCGTATTTTGTTGGCAAAGCTGTGCAAATCCAGCAATTCGAAACACTGAAAGTCTCAGCATACACATATTTAATTGCCTGGTAAGTGTTAAAGTTTGGATGCCAGTTTATAAGTAACACTTCACGTTTATTCAGTTTAGTCTGTGTGGCTGGGAAAGGAAAAGGCCACAACAAAAATATTATTGTCACTAATACAGTTAACAGGATGATTATGCAGCACTTCTGAGGAAAGGGTTGTTCTGCATTCCTGTTTCTTCTGGACTCTATCATTTTTGCTCTTGGCATGTATCAAGATTTTTGTCCAGTTTAAAGTTTTCAACTAATTTACAATGCGTCAGGTGGATCCAGGAGGCATGCTCTGTGATTTTGACTGCAGTGGGTGTTGACAAAAGCACTTGATATGGACCTTCCCACTTTGGAGATGCCCAATTCTTCTTCTTAACTATCTTCAGCCAGATCCACGCCCCAGGGGGCACTGCCACTTCTGACGGTCTGGTTCATTTTTTATCTGAAACAGAATTTAACTGCAACAAATGTTTAGAATTTAAAAGGTTTTGCATATACTCAGCTAATGTACTGTCAGCTTCCTGGTCTGAGAGAGTTCCACTGAGGTATATAGTAAGCCCTTCCAAAGAGTTTTTCAAAAGGAGTCAGTCCTTTTGCATTCAGAACAGTTGTCATGATCAACAGTGCCAGGGGTAGACAGTACACCCAATTTCTCTGCATTTCTGTTATTAATTTTCTTAGCTTACTCTTTAAAATCCCATTATGCCTCTCTACTAGCCCTGCAGATTGTGGGTGATACGCACAATGAGTTTTTTAAAGAAATGCCAAAATGTCTACTTAACTGCTGTATGGTCTGGTTTACGAAGTGTGTGCCGTTGTCACTGTAGATCCTTTCCGGAATGCCGAATCTAGGGATGATTTCTTTAACAAGAACTTTGGCCACAGTTGTAGCATCTTGATTTTTAGTCGGAAAGGCTTCCACCCATCTGGAAAACATATCTACAATGACAAGACAATACTTCTTATTTTCACATTTATTCAACTCTATGAAATCCATACAGATAGTATGAAATGGATACAGTGGTGTAGGGAAACTCCCTTGCTTGGGTTTTAACGCCCCTTGTGCATGATGTTTATTACAGATGTGGCATAATGAACAAAATTTTTTAGAGTAGTTTGTAAATCCATATGTCGTGAACACTTGGTTCACCAGCTGTACCATCCCCCCTGTTGAGACATGGCACTGTCCATGGCTCAACAAAGCTGCATATCTAAACAAATTAGACGGCAATATCGTTTTTTCTTCTTTAGAGATGCACAGCCCCTTTTCGAGAATTGCTCCTCGTTTTACCCATCTTTGTTTTTCAACTTGGGTGGTAAGTGTCTGCATTGTCTTTAACATTTTTAAGTCTAAAATCTCAGAGGGTTGTAGTTTCTTATTCAAAAGAAATACTTCTGAAGCTGCCTGCTTTGCAGCTGTATCAGCTCTCGCATTACCTTTTGAAATCCTGTCCTGTTGCTTGGTATGAGCCGTGCATTTACAAATAGCTACTTTTTGAGGTAACTGAATAGATTCTAAAAGATCTAAAATAAACTGTGCATGATTGATTGGTTTGCCAGTAGATGTTATAATTTCTCGATTTTTCCACTGTTGTGCAAAAACATGTACAGTAGAAAAAGCATATTGGCTGTCAGTAAAAATGTTCACACATTTACCTTTTGCTAAGGTACATGCCCGTGTCAAGGCAATCAATTTTGCTGCCTGTTCAGATAAACTATGTGGTAAAGATTTTGCTTCTATAATGTCTGTGTCAGAAACTACTGCATATCCTACTAGGTTCTGTCCTGTAGGACCTCTTTTGCATGAGCTGTCCACATAGTATGTCACCTCAGCATCATCCAAGGGAACATCCGTAAGATCTTTTCTAGGCAGTGTCTTTTGCTCAATCACCTGCAGGCAGCTGTGTGGTGTGCCATCTGCAGGGGTTGGGAGCAAGGTAGAAGGGTTTAAAGTCATACATCGTTCAATTGTCATATGAGGTTGGCTCAACAATATAGTCATACAGGAAAGATGCCTAGCAGGGGAAAGATATGCTACCTTCTCTTGTAGTAAAATAATCGTGACTGCATGAGGCACTCTCAATGTGAGAGGGTGGAACAACACTACTGAGGCTGAAGCCTGTACTGCCATTGCAGCTGCAACTACTGCTTGTACACAGTGAGGTAAAGACCATGCCACTGGGTCCAGCTGTGATGAATAATAAGCAATAGGGCATTGCTTGTCCCCATGCTGCTGTGTTAACACTGATGTCATATAACCTTGCTTACACTCAACAGTTTGAAAAAAACATTTATGATAGTTTGGTAATCCCAAAACTAATGAGGCCGCTATTAACTGTTTCAGTTTGCAGAAAGCAGATTCTGCTTCTGGTGTCCATTGTAATAAATCCTGTGCTGCCATAGGCTTTTTATAAATCAGGTTAGTCAACGGTGCAGATTTCAAGGCATAGTTTGGAATCCAGCTCCGACAAAAATTAGTCGTACCCAGGAAGGACATCATTTCCTTCTTGGTAGTGGGTTTTGGTGCTTGCAAAATCGATATTTTTCTGTCCTCATCTAATGTCCTACTTTCCTTGGATATTACATATCCTAGGTATTTAACTTGTTTTTTTCCAAAGCTGCAGTTTATTTTTGTTTACTTTATGTCCTTCAGTGGCTAAAAATTTTAATAGTGCTATGGTATCTTCTTTACAATCTTGCTGGATGGGGGAAGCCAGCAGGATATCATCAACATAAAGCAACATTTGACTACCTCTTGGTGGGGTAAATCCCACCAAGTTGCTTGCCATTTCTTGTGAGAATATTGTTGGACTTTTACAATACCCCTGTGGTAGTCGTTTATATGTATACCTTTTCCCCTGAAATGTGAATGCAAACCAATACTGGCTGTCAGGGTGTATCGGTATAGAAAAGAACGCATTGCTGATATCTACCACAGAAAAATATTTTTGTTGAGGTTTTAAGTCATTCAACAGGGTGTATGGGTCTGGCACTGTAGGTGCCCTTGGTATTACTGCGTCATTTACAGCTTGTAAATCTTGGACCATACGCCACTCTCCATTCACTTTTTTAACAGGAAATAAGGCTGTGTTACATGGTGAATCAGGAGATTCCACCAGCACCCCTTCCTTAAGTAAAGCTGCTATAATAGGTTTGATTCCTACCTCTGCATCTTTCCTTAAGGGATACTGTCTTGTTTGTGGTCTAAATGCTGACTTTGTTGTAATAGTAACTGGTCCCGCTGTACGAATAAGTCCTACATCTGATTTTCCTGTTGACCAGAGAGTTTCTGGTATATTCTGTAAGGCATTCTCTTCCTCCTTCAATAGGAGTGCTAATCAGCTGAGTTGCTAGACTGCAAGTGTACAGCTGGGTGGGTCTGAGGTATCCAATTCAACTTCTGCATTTGTATTCCCTGTTCTGACAGTTCTAACTCTGTCTGTTTCTCCCATCTCGTGACGTTTTCTCCCAAGTCTACCCATTTTACATTTTTGTCCTTAGTTAAGCTAACATGTGGTAACCGATTAGATTTGTAAAGTGCAGACAACTCCTGGGGCAATGAACAGCTGACTATACTGTTCCCTTCTGTGTTCCAGTACAGATTATGTAATATCAATCTGTTTGCACAATTTCTAAACAATTCTTGCTCATATTCCTTATCAGGTCCTGGTGTGTTACAATAATACAGAGTACAGTGCAACAAATGTTGTCTATCAATGTCAAGGGAGGGGAACTTGCTGATGGCTACATTCATCAACTCCTTGGTCACCTCCCCTGGACCAGTCGTAACCAAGTCCTGGCTGTACCAATAAATCATTTCACCCTCCGACTGCACTGCAAAGGTATCAGTTTGTTGCTGTGCTTCCATACCCTGCATAGTCGGAATTACTGCTATACCAAATAGCTGCATAAGGTCTCTGCCCAAGAGGTTTACTGGGCATTTTGCAGAAGCAACAATTTTGCTTTTCTGGGTCAATCCTGAAACAGGATCAGTTATCACAATATTATGGGAGAGCGGCTCCCGATACATCTGTCCATTAGCTGCTTTCACTAATATGTAATCAGGTGACTCTGAATTCTCTGGCAGTTTGGAGGAATGTATCAGGGTCCGTGATGCCCCTGAGTCACACAAGAATCTGACTTCCCTCCCTTCTACCAGGAGTGTAACTTCTGGTTTAGTGTCTGCTAAATAGAGCTCTAAGCTCAATAAAGCCAAATCCAATATTTCATTTTCTTCACTATCCGTGACTTCTTGCACTTCCTCTATTTCTTCTGCCACATTCTCTACTCCCTCTATCATATTCTCATTCGTCCCTTCTCTGCTATCCCCTTCTAGTGATTCCTGACTATCATATAGTCAGTCCTCACCCTCCTTATCTTCCGTGGTTGCTTTCTTGTTTTTCTTGCAATCCCTTGCCAAGTGTCCCTTCTTACCGCATTTAAAACATTCACTCTTTTCTTTCACCCTTCAAAGTCCTCTGATCGCTGATCAGATTGTTTGTTTCCCTGGGCATTTCTCTTGCCCTTTTTCCCGGACTGTACTACATATACTTCTGCCCCATCTTCTACAGAAAATACTTGGGCTTTCTTTTTCTTTTTGCTATTAAAATGCCTTTCAGCATGTCTAGCATATTCAAGTAATGACTGTAACCTGCTTGTACGATGATCTACCATGTGCTTTGTAATAAAGCTGCTTATAGGTGCAATACTGCCTTTCAAAAATGCATTCTTTAACTGCTGCTCATATGGGGAATCATGTGTCTGATCTTCAGGAACCTGCATTCCACAGTGGTTATTAAAACATTCTAAAAGTCTGGCATAATATCAGTCAATAGCTTCACCTTCCTGTTGGATGCATTGATTAATGCAAGTCCAGTCTGCCCTAGGCTTCCATTTCTCAGAGATGCGGTCTGTAAGACCTTTCACTCTGTTGTCTAATTCTGCACTGCTATGTGGGAGGGGACTGAGCGCAGCATCACGGGGATTCCAGTCGCCACTAATCATGTGCCAATCTGGTCCCACAATTTGTCTGACTACTTTTTCTACCTCTTCTCCATTTAAATTATAACTTAGCCTCAGTCCTTGCAAATCTTCTAAGAACTTTCTAAAATTAACTTTTGGATGGGGAATTCCCTCAGTGGCTTTCCGGATATCTTCCGGAGTCCAGGGTCTATACACTAGAATAGTTGGGTCCTGACCTTCTTGCCCTGTCTGAGGATTAGGCACTTCTATAAGTGAGCATATTTCTTCTTCACTCATAAATCATGAATTTCTACCCATTTGATATAACTCAATGTCCCCTTTTGAGTTTCCTGCCGTGTTCGAGACCTGGTCTCGATGGGATCTCTAATAAACGGTTTCGCTTTTGTAGTGTCTCTACTTACAGTGACAGCAGGATATCGCAGGGGTGGACTAACTTGTTCACTTGCCTCTTATTCTGGTAAGGGAGGCGGAGGGGCTGATGCTATTACTAAGTTATTGTCCTCCTTATCTAAAAACATTGCTTTTGAATTATTACTCTTTTGTTCCCTTCGGTTTACTTCCTCAATCCACCTGTGTGCCTGAGGAATTCCTAATTGACGTTGCTTTTTTACTCAACCTCTAGAATTGGTTTTAAGCTGTTTGACAAGTTTGACAAGTGAGGATTTTTCTAATTTACCATCAAATTCATACTTATTAACCCATTTTGAGTAGTACTTAATATTATCAGCACGTTGTGACTGCATGTATTTAGCGTCGTCTGAATTAATTGAGCTTCTTGCTCTTGGTAATACTTTTGTTCCCTCTAAACGGTTTGATGTAGTTAAGGTCTTGATCGATCTAAAATGTTATGTTCGCAAGTTAAATTTGAAATTATTGTTTAACAACTCTCTTGCAGAAGGTCCTTTCGGATTAAAATTGCCAAGTACTTTCAACCCACCTTTGCATGTTGGGTTGCGAATTTTTGAAACTGCTTGTGAATTAGACATTAGACACCTTGCAAAAGCTCAAGCTGGCACGAGGAACAGGTTCAATATCACTAGGGAACAGTTACAGGCCCTTAACCAATTAAGGGATCTTTCAGTCAGAGTTATGAAACCTGACAAAGGTGGTGGGCTTGTTGTTTTTGAGAATAGCCATTATAATGAAAAAATGGCATTGGTTTTAGACACTCCAGCTTACAGCATTTCTTCCCTTAATGAAATGAATGTAAGTATCAACAGGATCAAAGGATACTATAGGGACTTATTCATAGAAGGGAGAATTGACCTTGACACCTATGAATACATTAATATCTCTCAGCCTAGAACTCCAGTAATGTTCGGCATACCCAAGGTGCATAAAAGCCTTGTGGACCCTCCTATGAGGGCATTAGTTGATGGGAGGTCTTCTATCTCCCACCCCTCTGCAAAATACATTGACTTCTTATTGTCCAAGTACTTGAAGTTGGTCCCAAGCATTTGTAAAGATTCCTGGAGCTTTTTAACAAGTATTAATGACATTGGGTTTGAAAGTTCTTATAATTTTCTAACAATCGACGTAGTCGACTTATATACCTCTATACCACACCAAGAGGCCATCGAATGGTTGGAACTACTTTTGATGGAATTTAAAGCCCCTAGAAATGAAATTAATAACATTACAGAGCTCCTGGATATAGTTTTGTCTTCAAACTTCTTTATTTTTGGGAAGGATTATTATATCCAAAAACGTGGAGTAGCGATGGGCTCCCCTTGTGGTGCCATCATGACCAACATGTTTATGGCATACTGGGAGAAAGAGTTTGTTCTCAAGCACCCAGTTTGGAAGGAGAAAATCGGCTACTACACCAGGTTTTTGGATGACATTTTCATCCTTTTTAAAGGGGATGAACAAGCGGCACAAATGCTTGTGGACTTTTTCAACCAAACAACCCCTTTTCTCAAATTCACCTTCAAATTCGTTGTTGAAGAGATTGATTACCTGGACGTCAAACTTAAAAAGGATTTAACTAATTTAAGATTTGTTTCATCTATTTTTCGTAAACAGACGTATGTCAACTCTTTTTTACACTATACAAGCGCCCACCCTTTTAAGCTGAAAAGAGCTACCATCAAGGGTCAATTGGTCAGGGCGGTTAGAATGTGTAGCGACTTGAAGGATTTTGAAAATGAATGTGCCTTACTAACAGATTTTTTCATTAACCGTGGTTATCCACGGTTTATTATAGAAGAGTTAGTTGTAGAGGTTACAACAAAGAGGTCAAGGGGTTTTTTCAGACCTTTAATTCATGAAAAAAGAATCATTCCATCTGAGTGTCTTGACAATACATGTGAGTCTCAAACTACTGAGTCTCTTATGGTTATTGGCCCTGAGAAACTCACCCAGGAGTATTCTTTGAGTTTCACAACAACTTTCCCTTCTCTGCTATCCCCTTCTAGTGATTCCTGACTATCATATAGTCAATCCTCACCCTCCTTATCTTCCGTGGTTGCTTTCTTGTTTTTCTTGCAATCCCTTGCCAAGTATCCCTTCTTACCGCATTTAAAACATTCACCCCTTTTCTTTCACCCTTCAAAGTCCTCTGATCGCTGATCAGATTGTTTGTTTCCCTGGGCATTTCTCTTGCCCTTTTTCCCAGACTGTACTACATATACTTCTGCCCCATCTTCTACAGAAAATACTTGGGCTTTCTTTTTCTTTTTGCTATTAAAATGCCTTTCAGCATGCCTAGCATATTCAAGTAATGACTGTAACCTGCTTGTACGATGATCTACCATATGCTTTGTAATAAAGCTGCTTATAGGTGCAATACTGCCTTTCAAAAATGCATTCTTTAACTGCTGCTCATATGGGGAATCATGTGTCTGATCTTCAGGAACCTGCATTCCACAGTGGTTATTAAAACATTCTAATAGTCTGGCATAATATCAGTCAATAGCTTCACCTTCCTGTTGGATGCATTGATTAATGCAAGTCCAGTCTGCCCTAGGCTTCCATTTCTCAGAGATGTGGTCTGTAAGACTTTTCACTCTGTTGTCTAATTCTGCACTGCTATGTGGGAGGGGACTGAGAGCAGCGTCACGGGGATTCCAGTCGCCACTAATCATGTGCCAATCTGGTCCCACAATTTTTCTGACTACTTTTTCTACCTCTTCTCCATTTAAATTATAACTTAGCCTCATTCCTTGCAAATCTTCTAAGAACTTTCTAAAATTAACTTTTGGATGGGGAATTCCCTCAGTGGCTTTCCGGATATCTTCCGGAGTCCAGGGTCTATACACTAGAATAGTTGTGTCCTGACCTTCTTGCCCTGCCTGAGGATTAGGCACTTCTATAAGTGAGCATATTTCTTCTTCACTCATAAATCATGAATTTCTACCCATTTGATATAACTCAATGTCCCCTTTTGAGTTTCCTGCCGTGTTCGAGACCTGGTCTTGACGGGATCTCTAATAAACGGTTTCGCTTTTGTAGTGTCTCTACTTACAGTGACAGCAGGATATCGCAGGGGTGGACTAACTTGTTCACTTGCCTCATATTCTGGTAAGGGAGGCGGAGGGGCTGACGCTATTACTAAGTTATTGTCCTCATCTAAAAACATTGCTTTTGAATTATTACTCTTTTGTTCCCTTCGGTTTACT
This sequence comes from Protopterus annectens, assembly GCF_019279795.1. NCBI lineage: Eukaryota > Metazoa > Chordata > Ceratodontiformes > Protopteridae > Protopterus > Protopterus annectens. Next base: position 1,090,208,282 of record NC_056731.1, on the reverse strand, counting down.
TCCTCAATCCACCTGTGTGCCTGAGGAATTCCTAATTGACGTTGCTTTTTTACTCGACCTCTAGAATTGGTTTTAAGCTGTTTGACAAGTTTGATAAGTGAGGATTTTTCTAATTTACCATCAAATTCATACTTATTAACCCATTTTGAGTAGTACTTAATATTATCAGCACGTTGTGACTGCATGTATTTAGCGTCTTCGGTTAACGGCGGATTTTGGGACCTTTTTGTACAATTATTACCCATTTTGTTCTACCCTTTCAATCGTTACATAACTCCTTATTTTTAACGTGGTACCACAGATGTTTTTATAGTCTCTTCAGAATGATTGCCTACCTGCTCTGTTTCCCTGATCTATGACAAGACAGTAATCTTTCTGTCTCTGACTTATAAACAAAGTCTTAACAGAACAAATACAAATCTAGTCCCTGATCTAAAACAGAAAAAGAAGGTAGATTCACCTTACCTGAGCCTTCGTGATTGATCACCTGGTTCGAGTAAACCCATCCTTCAGTCGCAGATCAGAAAGTGGCTGGCCTCTTTTGTACGACAATTCATTCGGAGGGCTTTTCAAATAAGAAGAACCGATGTGGTTTCTTCCCCGTACGGTTTCAAGCCACCTGGCCTGTCTGATCCGAGGCGAAGTGAGGGTTTCTGGTCCGAAGGACCAATCTGTCAAAGGAAAAAACTTTAAAGACCAATACACGTAAGGTTCAGTTAAGGCACTTTTATTTGACTTGCCGCAAGGAGACAAAAACATGCAAATACAAGGATTTGTCTAACTACTAACAGGAAGTATTCTTATTCTTATACTCTTTTACAAGACATGGCCTTCTAAGCTGACGTAATAAAACACAACTTTTAGCATTGTTCTACAGCAGATGTTGCTCAGATTTTCTGCTGACATGACTAGATTTGTGAGAAACTCTTGAGAAAAACAACCTGGCCTTGGTAACCATTAATCCGTTTACAAGCATCTATTGTACAGTGTTACATTTCAAGGTATTCTTTTAACTCAGATACAAGCAAATGCTGATTGCAGTTCATATTTTCAAGCAGGCTTTGTACTAATTATCTGTAACTTCTACAGCTGTATATTTTCTCACAGCACAGCGGAACTTCTTGTCTAAGTTTCATACAAGTAGTATTGTTCTATTCATTATTTCCCTAACACAAGCAGAAATCACCTGCTTCTCAGTAAATTTCCAAGGCACAAGCAAGATTTTAGCTAACAAAACAAGGTCAGAAAGCAACTGCAGTTTGTACAGATTTTTGCAGTATAAAATAAAATAAATGTGTTAACCCTTTTCAAGCTCTAAATGCACTAAGCATATCTCTAATACACACATTAATACATATTTTTCAAACAATAGTCTTTCTTGTTTTTCCTCTCTGGTTTATGCTTGTTTTGCTTATGTGTACTCACCATGTGTACACTCCGAATTGACATTGTTATAATGAAGTAATGTAAATGAAAAATACAAAACAATGAATATTTATTTATTGAGTCATTGGCATTTGTTTACCAGGAAAGTCCACTGGGCTAAACAGACCCCATTTTCAGTGGAAGCATGGGAAGAAAAGCTAAACATGAAACACAAATAGGATATATAGTAAATCACAAGGCACACATGTTGAGTATATACAGTACAAATGGAGGAGAACATTCTTAAAACAGTAGTGCATTTAAAACATACACAAACACTTGATACATACTTAATCAAACTAATTACAATGTAGTCTAGCTATAGATGACATAGCAGTATGGGTGAATATAAAATGCTTAGCCTTCAAATGATGACTGAGATTTAAAGCTGGAGAAGTCATTAAGAGGCTATAGTAGTGATGCTGCAGCAGTTATAGTATATGAGAGGAAATGAGTGGGAGAATATAAGAAAGAAGATGTAAGAAGTTGTGAGTGATAACAGAAAAGTTAGGAAGGGTAGAGTAATACAGAAGGAGATCAGTAGAGAAGTTCATTAGTGGTAATAGAAATATGTGAATACAAGGAGAAAAAAGGGGAAATGGTAGGAAGGTACTAAGATCTAGGTAATGGCTGGAAGAGGCTTAGTGCATTTACAGACAAAGCAAGATCCATCCTTATTAGTTTTAGGTATAGTCCTAAATAAAAAAAATAATAAGGATGGATCTTGCATTGTCTTTCACAACAAATAATAATTCAGTTAGCAGTTTTGGAGATGCTGAAAGAAAGCAGACTATCAAGTATTTGTCTGTCATGCAAGGTGAAACAACAACCATTTAAGCTGTGCCTATCACAGTAAGTCACATTTCATGCAGTCATCATAGAACATTCTGGAATAAACAGTGGGGGAGAATCTCAATTTTTCACAGGGGACAAGTGCTTTTTTTTCCAAGGCTTTCCCTATGTTTCAGCTTATTCTACAATAAAATCAGTTTCCTTGATTTTTGGACATTGAGAAGCATAAGTCCTAGTGTATAATACACAAGAACTGTTTTTGCAGAGTGGGAGGTTTGTCTTCCTATAACCTTAAATTCTATATAATAACTTCTTGCTTGCACTAGAGTGGTGAAAAATGAAAAAAAAAATAAATAAAAAAACCTCAGTGGAGTGTACCACAGGCTGATTGATGTAATACTAATGCATGTAGTTTTAACAAATGGAGGAAAAAAGAAATTGCATTAAACGTTGATTGCAGAAGAATGCATCAAACATATGTATGCTGTTTTTCATGGCTGTGTCCAAAACACTAGAAACTTGAAAATTATGCATTTTACAATGATGAATATTTGTAGTTTTTATTCAAGCACCAAATGAATATTACGGAGAAAGATGTGTGTGGGTGGGAGGGGGTTAACCTAAAATTCTGTGTTGTATGATAAGAAATGTTATGGGTTTCAGCCTTTGTAGCAAGAGATAATCCTAGGGATAGAACTGTAGGGCCACATTTCTGCTTGCCTGTGACAACATAATTTTACAAGTTACTCTATGTATTACTGTAAATGTTATATTTTTCATATGATGTCCATTTATTGAAAAGTATGTGAAACCTATATAAATGTTGTCATGAATTTAATCTTGTCTTGGGTCTTCTTTATCACTTCCACTCAGAAAGCTGGATATTTAAACATAATGAGTTGGCATTACTTTTTAAAAAATGCCCCAAATTATGGAAACAATTGCTGTTATTTTCATGTGTTTGTCTAATATCTCTGTTGGTAAACCCAGCAAAGATAGTGAAAATAAAGACAACGGTAATTCAAGTTATTTTCTTTGAAAAGAAACAACCTGCAGCTATTAAAATAGAAAAGAATTGTATGAAATAAAAAGGACTGCAAGAATAACTTAAAAAAACTACTGCCCATGAAAAATCTGTTGGGATCGCAGAACAAAACCTAAGATGTAGTACTTCCATTGGAAACAGTGAAGAAGCATTCTCTTTTATTTAGGAATATTTCTCAATTCATGTCTCTGTGGAGAGTGTGGAATGAAGTACTATGTTTAAATAGCTAAGACAATAGAAGGAAAAGAGTAGCAGTAAAAGGTAGACAAACAGCATTACTGGGAAACACTGCAGCTGTGACACAAAAAAAATGGCAAAGATATTTTAGTTCACATGGAGTAGCTACAATAAAAGAAAGCAGCGACAGTCTCATAGCAATGCAAAAAGTGCAACTTTTTGTTCAACTCCCTTTCATATGACTTTTTTCATTTTTACTAAATGCTGTTGCCAATTTCATGAAACAGCTGGCAAAATGAGAAACACAAGTCAAATACATATGCATTGAATAACAATACTTGCTTTAAAAAGAAAATTATATTTAAAAAAAAAAAATTCCTTTTCTCCATAACATCAAAAGAACTCTATACATTTCCCCTGCAGTTCTGTTGTACATATTTATTCGATACTTTGCATTTTGTCTTAAGCCAGCAGATAGTGTATTATGTATATTATCTACTTCTTAAGTTGAGCTAAGCCACCGTGTAATAATGCCACCTTCACAAATACTGAAATATTTAGTCATGTGAATATAGCACATGCATTTCAGAGATAATGCATCTTTAATCATATATTTTTTTAATGCACACTGTACAACATACAGCAGGAGTTATCTGACAGTTCTACACACACACACACACACACACACACACACACACACACACACACACACATACACACACACACACACACACACACACACACAATGAAAACACAAACGCACACACACATTACATATGAAGGAAGCATCCCAGTGTAGATTAGTCAAAGGTTAGTTGTTCTTCTTAAACTAACTGACACCTCCTGTAAGCAGTGGACTGTTAATATGTTTATATTATACACGAAGACCTTGAGGCACATTGGGGTAAAGCCCTAACTTTACCCCCAGATGACTTATATTCGAGTAGTGGTACAGGTACTGGAGGGACCAGATGGGGGACTATAAGAATAAGCACCCTGTGCTGGTTTGCCCATCCTATGTGGAAGGAGGCTACAAAGGCTTACTGCAATAGCAGCATTATGACCTATGTGCTGCAAGCACTATACTGTTAAATTCAGAAGTTTTGCTTGAGTGGATGAGTGCATGAACCTCCCACAGGCAGCAGTTGTGTAGCTGACAAGGCACTCAGGGTGATAAGGGGTTAAAGCACTATCTGTGGCAGCAGTGGGGTGCTGTTCCATTGTCCTCAATCTCCTCACCCTCCATGGATGTGGGTCAGGTCAAATCCAAGGGAGGCTGAGGCAGGAGAGATAGACTCAGGGATCTAGGAGAGGAGCTGGCGGAAGTTGATGACCAGCTGCAGGTAAGGTGAAGAAATACCTGTGTGTGTGTGTGTGTGTGTGTGTGTGTGTGTGTGTGTGTGTGTGTGTGTGTGTGTGTGTGTGTGTGTGTGTAAAACTGTTAGTCAGTGTCATAGAAAGCTGAAATTCAGTGCTATATTATTCACTATCTTAGGAGTTTTCTTTTCTGATCTCTGTATGTTAATACTGAAGTGGGAGAGTGTTCACTGCACTTAGCTTTTGACCTTGATCTGCTGTTGTGGAATTATGGAGTAAGTATATTTAGGTAGATTTAGAGAGGATGAAGTACAGGTTGGCCAACTGTCTCATGCAAAACCATTAGTTTGCTTCTCTGACACAGAGGGATAACAACATGACTGTGACTCACATGGCCAGAGTTTAACAGCAGCTTGATCACTGGAGAGCTAGGCATGGTAAGGTGAAAATGACAGTTCATTCATTGTAGTGGCGAGGAAGAAGATGTTGGATCTGCTCAGGCAACTTGCTCAACTGCAAAGAAATGCTTTCAAGACACCAGGATGTTAAGACCTGGGGGACATGTGCTTGGCAGTCCCAAACCAGTGAAGGTAGCCCCAATAAAGGTGTGTATCTATCTGTGCATGAGTGTACACAGAACACCACTGTGGTGATAGGGTTTTCATGTCAGCTAAGACGAGAAGGCAAATGATTAATGATCCAAAGCAGCTTTATTCACAAAACCAGCCAAGCACACTTTAACGCTATACATCCAAATTGCATTTTCGAATGTCTTCATCAGAAGCCAAAAAACATATCATTCCCAACAACTCACTTATATAAGCACCATAATCTGTCAATAAAAACATCAATTAACAAATTCATTTAAATAATTACACAATTAATTGACCTAACTCTTTATATTACATCATGAAAAAATATATATATGAATTGCTAGTTTAAATAAAAGAACAGTTTTAATAAAAACACTTTAAAATTCGTGTTCATCTTCTTGTAATAAATATTTATAAGTATTTATTTTGGCTTCTCCAGAGCAATTTTAAGTTTGGTTTTGGTTTTGGTTTTCGCTTTTCATCTCCATTGTGTGGTTTTCATGTCAGCTGCCAGGAGTGGGATTAAGGCCACAAAATATTACCTCATTGAAAAGATGCTGGCATGTGTGCGAAAGATTGCAATGACTGTTTGTATGATGGCCTGCTAGTCTGCCCTTACTGTCAATGGAGAATATCCAACATGAGGGAATGAATGGGAAAATATTTCATTAGACTGACAGCACATATACATGCATGTATGCATGCAAACAAATATTTCAAGCACAGCCAGTAATGTCCTTTTATCTTGCCAATATGCCAAAACAGTTGTTCCCATAATAGGTGTTCAGGCTGTTCTTAAAAATATCTAAACTAGTGCTTGCTTTAATGTAATCTGGTAGGCTACTCCATGCATCAGCTGATCATCTGGAGAGCCAATTACTATACTTCTCATTCCTATAGAATCATTTACATGTTGTCTGATCATTCTCTGCCACTTTTTGACAACTCCATTCCCAAGGTAGTTGTCTCCAAATGCCCTATATACCTGAAGAAAATCTATTTCTAAATATCTGTATAAGGCACTGTACAAGTTCAGGTATTTTAGTCTTTCACAATAACTTAAAGTTTCACCTCCATGGATGACTTTGGTATATTTCAATTGCACTGTTTCCAGATTACTCATGCTTGATTTTTTATAAAGTTTCCATATTGTTATTCCATACTGAAGTTTGGGTTGAATGTAACTAACAAACAATGACTTCATCATTTCTGATTTCCTAGACTTTATAAATCTTTTTATACAGCCTATAGGTATATAACTATCATTAACTGATTTGTTGATATGATTACAAAAACTCAAAGCTGGATTTACACATATACCCAGGTCCTTAAATGAATCTACAGTTTCAAACACCGTGTGATGTGCTAAATGTTCACCTTTAAATTTATGTCTCCCAAAACTCATATGCTTTGTTTTTGATGCATTTTTTCAGCTTATTATTCTACTATACCAAAATGGTCAATTTAGTAAAGTTCTTTTGCAGACATGCCCTATCTGTAACACATGTAATCCGTTTATCCAGTTTCAAGTCATCTACATACAGATAGTGGAATACCTCAGATGAAAAAGATAGATCTGAATGACACAATCTGAACAAGTATGTGCCTAGGACAGAGTCCTGTGAGACACCTTAACTGTGACCAAGAATTTCACCTGTCCAATCACTGTATGATACTTACTATGTCCTTTTTGTAAGTCATGTATCTATCCATATTATCAAGAGTACATCAATAATATTTTGTTCTAATTTATTGATTAGCGTTTTGTGTATGACCCTATCAAATAATGAATTTAAAGCTGTATAAATTATATAATAGCACACATTTTCATTCATAGCTGTTATTATATTGTTAGAACATCATGTTTCAGGTAGTAATAATTTTATTTCCATCATATGCATGCTGATATATGGTTTCAAGTCCCAACCTTTCCAATTCTGACAATAACTTCTCCAATATTACCTTCATCATTATTTTTCCACAACATGAAAGTTGACTTAAGGGTCTGTATGACTCTGAGTTTGTCCTACTCCCCTTTCCCTTAAAGACAGTTTTAATAAGCACATGTCTCCATGTTTATATGACCTAGTAAATAATAACTATAATGGTATTGTAAGTTCTTGCTGAAGTGCTCTTAGGTCATTATTACTAATTCCGCCTCCACCCTGTGATTTGTTTGGAAACAGTTTATATAGTTCTTTTCAATATAATCTTATTCGATTTCTGTATCTGAAATTGCCTGAGTGTCACTAGGACTATCTCCTTTGTGGAAACAACCTGTTTTGCATAAGACTTTGTACATATTTCTATACTCTGTTGTGTCTAAGAATAAGTTTCAGAATCTACACAGTATATCAATTTGTATGTCTTTACTCCTTCCTCAGCTTATGTATCTATAAAATGGTTTCCTGTTATACTCAATATCTTTATATAAATTTTCTTCAAATTTTTCTTGATCTTGTCTCAGACTATGCTTAATTTTCTTGTCCAGCTTGTTTATTTCAATTTTTAAAGTTGTAGTTTAACTTCCTTTCATGTTTTATATTTTTTGTCTTTCACCTTAAGCAAATATTTTGTTTTTATGGCATTATATCTTCCTGATACTGTGACTGTATATCTTAATGTTAAACTTTTTTTATTCTTTTGCATTCAAGCAATTTTTCTTTGAAAACTTTCTACATTCCTTCTGCAGTTTTTCCACTGAATGCATCACTCTGTTTAGTTTTACATAGTGACTGTTTGGCTTCCATACTATCTGTTATTAATCTTCTGTGCATTAGTATAGATTTCAGTTTGGCAGAAGTATCTAGCAACAAATTAATCTTTATAACCCATGATCACTGCACATCAACAGTGGCATAACTGGACATGAAGTAACAATAATTTCATTAGTAAAACAAACAATGTCTAGAATGTACCGTTCCCTGGAATATTTTTGTACAGTCTGATGCAATCATTGGTCCTGAACATACATTGTGAATAATTTCCTTAGTGATGCTGTTGAATCAATATTATTATTACAGTCATTTTCTTGCAAATTTAAGTCCTCAGCCACTATTTTTCTTCCCTCCTGTGGTTCATGCAAGGAATGTATGGATTCCTCTAAGTCATCAGTACTTGACTTTGATGGTCTATACACTTGTCTTGAACAATAGTTATATGTTCCAGGGTTGTCTTTATTGTCATATTTACAAAATCTATAGAGGTGGTATCAGTGAACATGTAACCACAGGTCACATAATTATCTTTAATCCTTATCATAACACCAACACCTGATTTTTTGTTAGAATGTCTGTTACACTAAAAACATTCATACCCTGACAGAATAGATTTCCATCCATTGTTCTTTAACCATGTTCCACACATAATCACAACATTAGTCTTGTTGAAATGTAGCAAATTTTCCAATAA